>NW_022196903.1:97497069-97504930 GCF_008632895.1 Mastomys coucha
TTATAATACTTTACAAGAATTTTGAAGATTGGTTTCCTGTAAGAAAACTTGTAGTTCTCTTGTATTATGAGTCTCCAGAGAAACATAAACAACAAGACATAATCTTGTCTTGAGGGCAAGAGCTGAGATGAGATACCCAAGCAAGCAGAATAATGGGGAAATATAATATTTCCTTTTACTCCTCTGCTTGGTGTTCTCATGATGGATTATTACAAGCTCTCCATGGATTAGGTGATAGCCCTTCATGTTAGGCAAGATCACCTATGGAGTCTGCAAATAACTGGAAGCATACCTATTGAGATTCTCAGAGCAATAACTACTCTGGGTTCTGTAGGGTCAATCACATGAATGTACATGATCAACCACTACATTCTTATTTCATTAGGTTAAATTTCTCTGTTTATCTAGATTCCTAGTTCATTGAATCTGAAATGTGGATTCCAGGTTTCAGTGTGTCAGAATGACTAGGAATATTCATTCATTTCTACTTATGTTTCAGAGTTACCTGTTTTTTGTTGTTGTTCCATGTTCTAGATATGTATGGGAGTTTATTTTAATTATCTTCAGTTATTGAGTATAATAAAATTGAAGACAACCTAAATATAGGTGAATTATTTTTTCACTAAAATATATAGAAGTAAGAGGTTATTATATTTAGTGGTGAGATGCCTCTGAAATGCACATACATAGCTTTTCCCAGGGTTGTACTCCTGGGATAGTACGGGTTTGAAAAACTGAGGACTCCTGGAAATATTTAGTCACTGGAGTATGTCCTAATATTAGAACAATTAATATTAACAAAGCATCCTGAGGTATGAATAAAACCTGGAGATATGAGTCCAAATACTGCTATGTTCTTATATATGAATTGCCTCTGCTATTTCAAAGTAGTGGTATTGAATAATACAAGTGTATATTACACATCACATGCTACTACTATCTAGTTTGCATTCACCATTTAAAATACTTTAACATTTTATTTAGTTTATGTGCCCATATGTTATTTATGCTCCTGCAGACCATGATGTGTGTATGTGTATGTGTGTGTATACATATATATATATATATACCTATGTATATATATATACATACATATATGTATATATATATGCACGCCAGTGATAAAATAAATTGCAAGAGTCAGTTTTATCTTCTTTTGTATCCTAAAGATAAACTCAGGTTCTCATGCATAGCAGTAGGTACCTTTACTTGCTGGCAGAGAGTTTTGTTGTATATAGTACTTTAGGTTGATCAAAATTTTAATTGTTGTTTTAAACACTGTACCTAGCACTCAGCTAAGTAATTCTATTGGTGAACACTTCTATAGGCCTTGTGAATTTTAGGGAGAACTTACTCTTTGGGCTTTTTATATATTTTGTGATTTTGCAAGGTGACTTGGGCATATAGATTTCTTTCATTGATCTGCTATGAGATTCTAGACTGACTCAGTTGGGTAAAAAATTGGCTTTGATTGTGTTTTTACCTAAGCTTGGTTGATTTCAGTTCATGTATGTGGACTCGGTACACCATGTGTTCAGATATTCAGTCTTGAGTTTGGATTAATGGTACAGGGTGATTTTAATTTGAATCCAGTGTTAACCAAAGAATCATGGGAATGGGACAATTAGCAACATCTACTTAGGCTGCTCTCTAAGCCAGACTACTCAAGGTATACATTGGAATGTCAGGATGGTGTGAGAAGCTGGGATCTTGGGCATAAATAAGGCTACAATGGTGTACCACATTTGAGGATTTGAGATGCCATAGGTGGGTGAAAGTCTTGCCCTCACGAGAGGGTCACTGGTCTAGCATGTTGTTGTCCAACCAGGGATAAGCCTAAATCTTAGGGATGGCATGGGTAAATGAGAGTCAAGGGAAAGGAAAATCTACAGCAAGTACAACTGGGGCCAACACTAAAGGTTGCAGATGATACCGTCAGGCTATTATCCAGGGGCTCAACAGACTGTGTCAACATACAAATATATGATCCAGGCTATGTCTGAAGATTAGATATGGAGTGGGTAGGGTCAGGTATAGAGAACTTACAAGGCTATGTTGAGTCATAGGATGTACAAGAAGGGCATGGTCTGGAAGTTGTCAATGACTTGCCCTTTGGTAACTATGATTGTACATGTAAATATGAAAAATGCCTCTTAATGACTGGTGTTACATTGCTGCTGTCTGTTCACTCCTTATGGTACAAAAATCAGCATAGTCGGGCATGGTGTCTTACATCTGTGATTTCACCCTAAAGGAGGCTGACACAGGGAAGACTCATGTGAGTTTGAGGGTAACCTGAGCTATAGAGGTGAGACTGTTACAGAAATATAGAGACAGAGAAACACACTTATGGAGAAACAAAGCAATACACTTATCATAGTGCCAAATTTTTTCCATTTCTTAGGCTCTAGTCCACTCAATAAGAAAAATATAGTAACATAGCTGTGTATTTCAATACAAACAGGAAAATAAACTGTAATAACTATAAATTTAGATACTTATTAAATGGCTGTGGAGTATATTTGGTACCATGATAGCTATCAAATTCATTTCAACATCCATAATAATTGAAAATAGTGTCAAGGCAATCATTATGAGGAGTGAAACAAACATAAACTAAAGAGAAATTGCTATTCATTATGTTTTGTGGCTTTTTCTGGTGCCAGAGGATTCTTCCCTACTGTGATAATGGTAGGAAACATCGATGTAAGCTATAAAATATGAAGCAATTTTCAAGATATTTTCATAATTATTTCATTTCCCACACTCATTTCCAAAAACACTTCAAAATATAGTAAGAGGATAGTTGAATTAATAAACTGGACCTTCCAAACAAGAGGTTACATGCAGTTACTTTCAGTATTCCTAACAACAGCATTTCAGCATCAACTGTGTGCAAAGTTAGGAAAACAATGGTTAGCACATTTGTCTTATTTTAAGAGATTATGACCCAATAGTGGGATGCTCTGAGGACAAATGAAATGTGGGAATATCATACAGGAAGAAAAAGCCATGAATTCTTGGGTGGTAACAAAGAAACAAAAATTTTGCCTGTCCTGCCCTACAATTATCAAACACCAGAAAGGTAACTTTATCATTTAAGATGCTATAGAAAATTTGGTGGGGAAAAAGTACTGTGCTCAGTTTGGAATTCTCCATTTCCATCCTGGTACTTGTTTCCTTCCTGGCAGACTTCCTTGATCTAGGTGACTGCAGTGTGGTGGCTCATGGCAGCTAAAGATTTGCTGTCTCATCTGTACCTACGGAAAGGAAAGAGCTTTGAATTCTTTTATCCTGCTAGCAAGGGCCTCATGGTTTATTGTCTTCAGACTGTGTCATGTTACCTACAAGCTCATGGAAAAATCATTGCACATGAAGTATATACCATGAAAGATTGTATTTCATTATAAACCTACAGTGCTGGAGAGATGGCTCAGCAGGTAAGAGCACCGACTGTCATTCCTGAGTTCCTGAATTCAATTCCCAGCAACCACATGGTGGCTCACAGCCATTGGTAGTGAGATCTGCTGCTGTCTTCTTGTGATCTGCATGCTTGTGCACATACAGAACACCGTACACATTGTGATCCTAACTCTGGTTGTGGAAGAGTGTGGGCAACTGAACCCAATCCAGAACACAAGCCAGATGGACTGGTATTTAGAGAGAGAAGGAAAGATCTTCTTAGGTAAATAGTCAGTGATGTCCAGCCCTACAAAGGATAACAGATGGAAAACACCAACATAAGGAGCAAAACTACACCCTAGAAGAAGCAAGGTTTCAACAAACCCACACAAACCTAATTCTACCTCTTACAACAAAAACAGCAGGAAGTAACAATTACTTTTTCTTAATATCTTAATATGAAAATTAATATTACCAACATATCCTAATCAATTGAAATCCAAAAACATGAGGAATTAGAAATTTCTTGACTGTCATCCAATGGTCTCCGTAATTTGGTAATTGGAGAAATAGGTGCAATATTGTACAATCCATATACACTTTCTGCTTGTTTGTATGTGACAGTGTCTTGCTGTATACCACAAAATGGTCTTGAAATCATGCTTCTCCTATCTCACCCTCTCTGTTAGTAGTATTGTTTATTTGATGTTTTTAACACTATACTATGGTTTTCAGAACAGCTTACACATTTCAAAAGTATTTATAAAGCCAAAAGAAACTTAGACACTTAACTTGGGAGGTGGCTTGTAAGAGAACAACAAAGAACTTAATGCTATAGAGACTGAATTCTTTGCTTGACATTTGTAACTATTGTATCAAGGTTGAAGAAGAGGGCTTTATAAGTTACTCTTTCTCTGAGATGAATGCTTTTCCAAATTATCACAGCTAATGAACCAAATTCTTACCCTCACCTAATATCTGTGCCACCTTCCAATCAGAACCATTGTTCATTGAAACAGTTGGTGAATGACTTTATGGATAGGCTATCTTAATACCTACACCCTTTCATAAATGAATGTAACCTGTTCTCTGTGGGCTAAGAGTAAAGACACTCACTCAAGTCAAATAGCTTTGACCATAGCAGGAAGTCTGTATCCAAAAATCATGCCTACAATTCATTCCTTGGCACAGCAGAACTGTCAACTCTCAGCTTAGCTACAATGAAGATACCTGAAGAATGGGTAAGACAGAGGCAAGAGTGAGCACCCTGGACTGATCTCGATGTATCAGGACCAAAAGGAATTCTTCAAATTGTGGGTTCAGCTTCCTTGTTTGTACTTATGTTCAAGTCTGAAGAGGGAGTTCTAAATGTGAAACCGCTTGGATAACAGATTCTAGTTCTAGACTCCAATGGGACTTTTCTTTACTCTGTGTTTATTTGCAACTTGCCATAACTTACTGAACTGAAAAGCCAAAAGAAGGCAAACCATTTGGCCAGCGACCCTTCCCAGGATCTCTGCCTTTGTTTGGAACAATATTTTAAGGAGGTTAAAAGGTCCTAATCCTCAAGGAGTGAAATCTGCCCAGGACTTCTCTTCTCATCTTGGTTTCAGAACAAAGCAAGTGTTTTTGCACTATCTACATAGAAGGCATTCAGCAACAGATGCTGAGTGATCAAAGGGTAGCCACAAAATTTGAGATTCAGCCTCAAAGATATTCATCAAAATCACAAAAATAGCTGTTTTACTACTACATGCCTGGAGGAGTTGTGGGATTAATTACATCATGAAGGACTTGAAAGATGCATAGGTAGTAAATTCTATAGCACCTCCATTCAACGTGTATGGAAGAGAGATCTTGGAAAATGACAGTGGACATAATGACTTAATATAAACTTGTATTCTCTGGTTGTTCTTTCATTACTGGATTAAATCAATACATATTCTGGTTTTCAGTTAAAAAAAATAGTGATGGTCAAGTAAAACCATCAATGTTTGTGAAAACTTTTCAATGGCTTCCTTTCTCCTTCTTTTCATCTCTTCCCTTTACTTCCCCCTTCTTTCCTCTTTCTTTTTGTCCCCTCTCTCCTCCCCCTTTCCATCTGTTTCCCTCTTAGGGCCCTCTTCTTTTCACATACCTTAGTTTTACCTCCCCTCCCCTCCCTTATTCTCCCATTCCATACCATTCTGTGGATGGTAGAGTAGAGGGTATAATAAAACCCAATCAAAGCTAGCCTTGGTAATATTGGGGCAGGTTAAGACCAAAGGTAAACCAAAGAAGTTTCTGCTCTGTCAGTAGGAATACCAGGTCTCCATGGGGTTCCAGTACACTGCCAGTATTTTGTATCATCAGACTTTTATAGTGATTCCAGTAATCTGTCTTCTTGTCCATGCTTGCAGGCTAGCCCTCCCCAGCACTTAATTTCTTCTTTTCTTTTCTCCTCCTGTGTTTCTATTCTCTAAGGGAATTTTGAACAGTTTTCCTCTAGTCTCAGGCCTAGACATAAAATACAAAATCATACCCTTCACAAACATTCATGTGACTATCTCACTCCAAATGAAGACCAAGACTTATTTTCTGTGTGTTTTTGTATCTTTACTTTTGAGAAAACTTGAAAGATGGAAGTTGAATAATTATCCCATAGTTCCAATCATAGGGTTTGCAACTGTGATGAGTATTTCAAAACATGTCCAGAAAATCATCACCTTTTATAACTCATCTCACAAGAGCCAACGTTGTGTGATTTGAAGAACAGATATTAAATTAAGCATAACACGCTGAGTATATCTGACCAGACCTATACCTGAGAGCTGCCTCCTTTTAGGACAGGGTGAGCATACCTATAGATTTTTCTCTCTATCATCTGCTAGTCTGTCAGTAAATTCTTCTGATGTGCCAATATTCTTCAGAATTTATTTTCACAAGAGTACAAGAAATACTTGGTAATGTAAAGGATTTAAGCTTTGTCTATATTTGTCTTCCCCATGAAGGAAACATTTTTATATCATGTCCAAGTTTGCTAAAATATCTACAGTTAAGAAATATCTTAGACTTTAAATTTTGCAGCCAATTCTTGGGTCTTGCCATGGAGACATTAGATCATTCTTGTTACTTATGTCTCCACAGGGGAAGTAACATCTGGGCAGGAGATAAATTGCTCAAAGGCAGTTTGGACATCTGTTTTGTGATAGAAAAACTACTTCTGTCACAAAAAATTTATAATAATAATGAAGGTTAATGTTTTTTGTTTGGTTAGTTATTTATTTTGTTTGATTTTTAACTGGAGGCCATGAAGTTTCTGAATAATAATCTGGTAATTGTGCCTCAGTGATGGATGTGTATCAAAAGACATCAAAGGCAACCTCACTATTTGGCTCCTGTGAGACAAGTTGAGTTACAAAAGATGGTGATTTTCTGGACATATTTGAAATACTCAAATATAGTGGAAGGGATTCCACTAGGTTTTATCCTGGGGTGTTTACTGTCCCTCGTATCTGCCTTTGATTTAGGAAAGGAACGCCAGCCATATTTATCAAACACTATGCAATATGCCAAGTTTGGGTCCGAGAAAAGCAAATAAACCACGTACTCCTCTTGTCAAGCTGAAAACACTGGGCAAAGGAGTAGAGGGTACCATGATGCTCGTGGATGTTTAATATATTAGCAGCGTGGCAGGAAAAGACAAACGGAGGAGCCAGCAAGCAATGCCCTGTCTGTCACTGGCATACTGTCCTTGGTAGGTTTCCAACAAAGCACCAGTCTTTTGTGATGTCAGTAGTGAGATTTCATGTTAGGTCGCTTCACCTCTCCTTTTATTTTTGGATTTTAGTAAGAGTTTACACCACCATATTCGAATACACGATCTCATTCTGTATAGATTGCATTACGTTTGCCATTGTTTGCCTTCTACCCTTCCACATACTCTGCTGCCTTTCTACCATCTAAAACCTTCCCAGAGGCGCTGGTGACTCAGATATCAGGCACGTATACATCCCTTAGAAACTCTTCTTTTTTTTTTTTCTCTGTCAACTTTTTTTTTCTTTTAGATATTTTCTTTATTTACATGTAAATTTCTCCATTCACAGTTTCCCCTCCAAAAACCAAAGAAACAAACAAAAACAACCAAAACAAACCCCTGTTGCCTCCCACTTCCCCATGCCTGCCACCCCGCCCTCTCCCACTTTCTGGCCCTGGCATTCCCCTTAGGATGAACAACAATATGAGCTCCCTCAGAGCTCCAGGGTCTCAACCACCAACCAAAGACTGCACATGGAGGGGTCTGATTGTTCAGGCAGCATGTGTATAGTAGAGGATTGCAAATTCAATCATCAATAGGAGGAGAGGAGCTCGCCCTGTGAAAGTTCTGGGTCCCAGTGTAGAAACTCTTCTGAATCTTATCTTTTTCCGTTGATATTTTGCAGCAAGGACATCAAAGGCTTGGGAATTTCTTCATGCATCA
>NW_022196903.1:97504940-97510075 GCF_008632895.1 Mastomys coucha
AAAAAAAAAAAAATCATGGCTCACAGCCACTTATTCCAGAGAGTACGATAGCATCTCTAGGCCCCTGACACTTGCATGCTGCCAAACAAACTCCAATAAGCACATACAACTCTGTATAAATAAAAAAAATTACAAATCTATACTGTGCCAAAAAGGATGGTTCACAGCACTGCTTATTTTACAACCTTGGTGTCAAACACATAATTTCTAAATCAGAATGTTGTAAATTAGATTATTGTCAACACTGTTTGTAACAACACTTATGTATCATCAGGGTATGAGTGCCCTTTCTTACCTCATAACTTCGAAAGTGGCTGCTACTGATCTTGTGAGAATTTAAATAAAAGACACAAGCAAAGGTTTATCATGTTCTGTGCAGTAGGCTCATATATGTGCATGTCTGATAATTTTCAAAGTTGTCTCCCCCTGCTGAAAACTGCATGTGCAACTGCATGGAGTAGAGCAACCAGAGGACATAGCAACCCAATGAGAAAGTGCATGCTTATCACCAAGTACTTTTGAGACTATCTTGTTTGTTGTACACTAGCTGACTTAGATGTGGATCCTATGTATAGATTTACAAGAAAGATAGCAAAAAAGAAAATTCCAGTATCTTAGAATATCCATTTAAGTGGAGCCTTCTTAGATATTTGCATGCAGTATAGATGGTTAGTGATAATTAAGGCTAAGATGTAATGCTGTTTAACATAAATATGTAATCATTTATTGAAATACTGCACAAGTGAATAGAGTAAATAGAAACCATGATCAGGATAGCTCTGGAGGTTTTACTGACTAGGTACACCCAGTCTAATTACCTCCCTCTAATTGCAGAAGAGCCAAATCCCTGAGTTTGACATGTGTTTCCCTGTACATGTTTAAGTCACTTTCAATGATCTGTAGACCTGAAAATTCTTAAATAATGGACGCTAACTAGATTTGTCCCCAAATTAGTACATGCGAACATGCAGAGACTTCTGTGAATCCTATGCCTAATCATTAAAACCGAGAAGTGTGATCTTCTTTTCAGCACCATAAAGCATCGCAAACCATTTTTAACGTGATGCTATAATTCATAATCAGTAAAAATTTCCAAGTGCGTTGGAAGCTAAAATATGCTTTCAGAAATGAAATTGGTACTCTGTTGCCATTAATGAGTGCTTTGAAAGAAGTACGGAGATACTTCTCCTCATTTTCAATAATTCTTCTTGTTCATTACAGCATTTGAAGGGGTAGAGGGTGGGAAGTGAAAATACCATTTTGAAGGCACAAAAATTTTAACTAGCAGCAGATGGTGAAACTGTAAAGAAACCGCTCCTCACATGAAACTTATGGAAATTGGTCTCTTTCTGCTCCAGTCACACATCATTTCGATGCAGAATCAGAGGTCAGGCCAGTACTTGCCATATGCTAACCCCAGTATATCTACCTCTTGCTGGTATAGATGCTACATTTCAAGGAAATTGATTTGCGCCAAAGCATGCTGTAATTTTTATAATAACAAGCCATGGCCTTTGCTGACATTTTACCACTGCCCAATAATGAATTCTCTGGAGAGTTGGAAGCTGCATATATATATATATATATATATATATATATATATATATATATATATGGCTTCATCATACTTAAATTCTCTCTGTAACAACAAGAGAAAAAAAAACCTTAACTTCTTACATGCAGTTGAGTCTTCCTCTCTGAGGACAAAGAAATTGAGGTGTAGTTTATGTGACTGTGTGAGTGTGCATATGTGCATGTGAATGGGTGTACTTATATATCTGTGCATGCACATGTGTATGTTGGAGTGGCCTTAGGGAAATTTCCCAGAGAAACATTTATGCTGGATATTTACAGGCAACTCCAATATGTTTATCTTGAAAATACTTCTTTAAATTTTCAAATATGCTTCCTTTCAAATGGAAGACACTAGTTCCTTTCATCTTTCTGGTTTTGAATTTTTGACTTGCTTATATGAAAGGAATGTAGTAGAACTGAGGCTATGTGTCCTTCAAGAACAGATTTTAGCTTCTATGTAGCTATCTCTTTTACTGTTTACTTTGGAAAGAGGGCCAAGACTTTTAAAGGAGTTAAAGCAGCCCATGGAGAGGTCTGTATAGAGGAACTAAGACATATTGTCAGTTACACATGTTGGCTTGTTGTCTATGAATATGTATTTGCTAGGATCTGATCCTCCTGCCTTCACAAAGGTCAGTTCTATTGAGCACATGACTGAACACTCTGAGCTGGAAGTTCCAAAATAGGTCATTCCCAAATTCTCAGCTCACATTCATTTTATGAGATCATAGTGGTCTCATGATTTTAAGTTGTTAAGTCCTGTGGCTCTTGTTACTCTTCAATAAATAACTAAAACAGGAAAGTTCTGTTCATTTTCTCATTTTTTCACCATACTGTTAAGTAACAGAGATACCATTATTGCATATATCTATGAGGTATTTTAGTATGAATTTCTTTTTCTTTTTTCTTTTTTCTTTTTAGTATGAATTTCAAAAAATAAATTTAGAGAGCTTAAGGAATTGTGACACTACAATGATAAACACACACACACATATAGTGTAATTCATTTACAAGTAACAGGAAACCCAGTATTAAAGCAATAAGACAGATATGTATTCTACAAAAAAAGAACATGATATATTAGAAAACTAAGGGCTAGTTATTTTGCTCATAGAATATTTATTGTTTGCTTCTACTTTGTTTTTAATTGTCCGAGGCTAGAAGAGTCCATCACATCCCATGGAGATGCAATTTAAAGTGGTTTTTAAGCACATGATGTTGGTGATAAGAACTGAACTCAGGTCCTTTAGTCTCTCAAATTCATATGTTATTATGAAGAAGCAGTTACAACCATCTTCTACATAAATGTATGGATCTAAAACTTAAATTAATAATTCTAATCTTTGATTTACCAGACGTTAACATCCTCAAATCAATATCAAGAGAATTGCCCAAGATAATGCTAATATATTAAGCATGTCTTTGAAAAGCCTTTGGACATCATTCCCACAGTATCAATTGAGGCCATCATTTAAGCCTTTCAGATTATATTGAAAATGGTAATAATATTTAATGAACATAAAATATTAAAAGAGAAAACTTTTTATTGGACTTCAGAATGAGTGGGGTTTATGAAACAAAATGTTGGTCTCAGTGGTTTGCCCACAGAATATTTCTTAAATAAATCAGTAGAATTAATAACAACAGTATCAATTTGTAATAGGAACAATAATAAAACAAACTGAATTATTCTCCAAAATTGATATATTAAATTATGATAATAGGGTACTTTGGGATGGGATTGTATTTGGAGACAAAGTATCTAGAGGGTTACTAAGTTACTTGAGGTCCCTGAATCAGACTATACTTCAAGATGAGCATGTCCTTATAAGAACTGGTACCTGTAGAAGAATGCAAATCAATATATTCTTATCTCCTTGTACAAAGCTCAAATCCAAGTGGATCAAAGATATCTACATAAAACCAGGTACACTGAAACTAGTAGAGAAGAAAGTGTGGAAGACCCTTGAAAACATGGGGCACAGGGGAAATTTTTCTGAACAGAACACCAATGTCTTATGTTCTAAGATCAACAATCGACAAATGGAACTTCATGAAATTGCAAAGCTTCTAAGGGCAAAGGACACTGTCAATAGGTCAAAATGGCAACCAACAGATTGGGAAAATACCTTTACCAGTCCTATATCCACAGAGGGCTAATATCCAATATATACAAAGAACTCAAGAAGTTAGACTCCAGAGAATAAAATAACCTTATTTAAAAATGGAGAATAGAGCTAAACAAAGAATTCTCAACTGAGGAATACCAAATGGCTGAGAAGCACTTAAAAAAATGATCAACATCCTTAGTCATCAGGGAAATGCAAATTGAAACAAACCTGAGAATCCACCTCACACCAGTCAGAATGAGTAAGATCAAAATCTCAGGTGACAGCAGATGCTGGTGAGGATGTAGAAAAAGAGGAACACTCCTCCGTTGTTGGTGGGATTGCAATCTGGTACAACCACTCTGGGAATCAGTCTGGTAGCTCCTTATAAAATTGGACATAGTACTACCTGAGGACCCAGCTACACCACTCCTGGGCATATACCCAAAAGATGCACCAACATATAACAAGGACACTCCACTATGCAGCTATTTTCATAGCAGCTTTATTTATAATTGGCAGAAGCTAGAAAGAACCCAGATATCCTTCAACAGGGGAAAGGATACAGAAAATGTGGTATATTTATACAGTGGAGTACTACTCAACTATTAAAAACAATGGCTTCATGAAATTCTTAGGCAAATGGATGGAACTAGAAAATATCATCCTGAGTGAGGTAACTCAATCACAAAAGAACACACATGGTATACACTCACTGATAAGTGGATATTAGCCTAAAAGCTAGGAATAGCCAAGATACAATTCATAGACCACATGAAGTTCAAGAAGAAAGAAGACCAAAGCGTGGATGCAGCAGTCCTTCTTAGAAGAGGGAATAAAATATTCCCAGGAGGAAATAAAGAGACAAAGTGTAGAGCAGAGACTGAAGGAAAGGCCATCCAGAGACTGTCCTACCTGGGGATCCATCCCACATACAATCACCAAATCAGACAGCATTGCCAATGCCAAGAAGTACTTGCTGGCCAGAGCCTGATATAGCTGTCTCCTTAGAGGCCCTACCAGAATCTGACAAATATAGAGGTGGATGCTCACAGCCAACCACTGGACTGAGTACAGGGTCCACAATGGAGGAGTTAGAGAAAGGACTGAAGGAGCTGAAGGGGCTTGGAACCCCAAGGAAGAACAACAGTATCAACCAAACAGACTCCTAGAGCTCCCAGGGATTAAATCACCAACCAAAGAATATACATGGAAAGACCCAGGGCTCCAGATGCACATGTAGCAGAAGATGGGAGGAGAGGTCCTTGTGAAGGCTTGATGCCCCAGTATAGGAGAATTCAGGGGCAGGGAGGCAGGAGTGGGTGGGTAGGTGGTGGGGCACCCTCATAGAAGCAGTAGGAGTGTAGATGGCATAGTGGGTTTACAGAGGGGAAACCGAGAAAGGAGATAACATTTGAAATGTAAATAAAGAAAATATCTAATTTTTAATTT
>NW_022196903.1:97510085-97582133 GCF_008632895.1 Mastomys coucha
AAAAAAAAAAAGAAAAAGAAAAAGAACAGGGATCTGGAACAAAATCTTACATAGGGGAAGGAATATTAGCAGGTAGAAGGCAACTGTAGGCCAGACAGGAAGAAGCATTGATCTTTGTTATTTAAGCCTAAGAACTGCGAAAAGATAAACTCCAAGTTTAAACCTTCCAAGCTAGAAAACGCTTATGGGAACCCAGAAAACTAAACCAAGAGGCGTCTCAACTAGGATAAGCAGAAAAAGTAATTATGTCAAGTGATACACATGGACTGACATCATTCTTCATAATAGGAAAAGTAGGTCCTGACTCTGTGTGTGTGTGTTTATTCATGCTTACATGTCACTATAGGTATGGATATGCTGCATCATATATGCAGAGTTCAGAGGCACCTTTGGATCTCAGTCTTCACCTCCCACCTTGTTTGAGACAGGATATTCTGTTCTTCTTATATTGGGAAGACCAGGATTGCTAATCATTAGGGAGACTTTTGTCTTTGTCTCGCATCTCTGTAGAGCAACACTGGAATTATAGAAGTTTGTGTTTTGTGTTCATCTTTTATATGGTTCCTGGGGATTCAGGTCACTCACTTCTATCAAAAGTGCTTTTACACATTGAGTCATTTCACCAGCCTCTTAAATTTTATTATTGTATACGTTTAAATAAATAACAGAGAAAATGGTATATAATATGAGAATTAAAACTACTAACTGTAATTCATTCTTGGAATTAGAATTAAAAAGAATAGTAGAAAAATTGTATTTAAAGCAGTAACATTATATACTATGCTGGATTACCTTCTTGTTCATGAAACACTCTTGTGACTGAAGATTTAATTATCACTTTACAACTGTTGTAGACTTAACATCAAGAAATGACTGGTATCTAAATGTTATTTACTAGTTTCTCTCTCAAAAAGACTCTGATTTTTACTTTCCTAAAATGCAGACTATATTTGTGACAATTCACAAGGGAGAAAATATAAGGGATGGACTTTAAGTGACATGCTACTAACAGACACAGAGTGGGAGTAGCATGTGGAATGGGCTTTAAAGATAACCAGAGCCATGGAGCAGATGGAGTACTGGCTGGTAAAGCAGCAGATGGTAAGAAGGATGCTGATCAGGAAGACGAAGGGGCAATGACCAGAGTCTGTTTCCGGAAAGTTTTTAATGCAGCACAATATTTTTTTGAGAAACTTGATGGTATTTGAAATGGTTGAAAGACAACTATATTGTACCCATGCCCTAGCTATTGATATCACAAATGTAGAAAATTCAATTCTTATAATTGTTAGAATATGAGTGATATAGGATTGCTCAACTGGAGTCTAAAAGAACGAGCCTAAGTAAAATAAATGCAAGACTCACTACGAGATCAAACTTTTCAGTTTCCCATTTCTAGGGAAGGGTAAGTAAGACCATCTCTTTTTAAGTTGTGAAGTGTTAGTACTTATTTACTTATTTATTTAGGCGGCCGTGCTTGTGCAGGTATGTGTACCTGTGGTTGCCCATTGAGTGTCTGGGCCTGTAGAGGCCATAAGAGGGTGTTGGAGACACCCCTGGAGCTCTAGTTTTACAGATGGTAATGAGCCCTCTGATGTGGGTGCTGATAACCAAACATGAGTCCTCTGAAAGTGTAGCAGGCACTCTTAGCCACTGAGCCTTCTCTCCAGCCCCTCTACTACACATTTTAAAACAAAATATATTTACATCTGATAAGAAAACTGGTATTTCTTTCATGAAAACTGGCTTTTTTATTTTTTTTATTTTTTTTTATTTTAGATATTTTCTTTATTTACATGTGAATTTCTCCTTTCCCAGTTTCCCCTCCAAAAAACAAAAAAACAAACAAAAACAAACCCCTGTTGCCTCCCCCCTCCCCATGCCTGCCACCCCTCCCTCTCCCATTTTCTGGCCCCGGCATTCCCCTACACTGGGGCATAGAACCTTCACAGGGCCGAGGTCCTCTCCTCCCACTGATGATCGATTTTGCCATCCTCTACTATACACATGCTGCTTGAACAATCAGACCCCTCCATGTGCAGTCCTTGGTTGGTGGTTGAGACCCTGGGAGCTCCGAGCATACTAGTTAGTTCATGTTGTTGTTCATCCTAAGGGGCTACAAACCCCTAAGCTCCATTGGTCTTTTCTCTAATTCCTTCACTGGGGACCCTGCACTCAGTTCGAAAACTGGCTTTTTAAGTGTGCCAAATATTTTTGTTAATAACACTAGCCAAGGGGACTTAAGGGTTAAATATAGAGGATCTGGAATAATTAAACAGTGATAAAAAGATATCTCTGACGTAGGGCATTATTCAGAATGAATATTCAACGTTTCTTTTTTTATTTTTAATTGACCAGAAAATTTCTTCTTTGGCCTTGTGCAAAAAAAAAAAAAAAATGCCTTTATCAAATGACTGGAAATGACTAAATTCTCATCATTCATCTCACATTCTTTTCTATTACAGACAGATGGGTGATAAGATAAACATTTATTCTTTATATCTCAAGTGCCTGTCACATCTCAATTCTGAGAGTCTGGTATGACTTCATCAGCATCAATGAAATATCATTAATAGATGCACAGGGACTTTTGTTGTAATTAATCTGTCATTCTATTTGACCCTTCAGAATGTCTGATCCAGCTAATACTCTCTACATTATTACTATTTGAGTGTTCCCAAGAAACTTGAACAACTGGTTGCAGAGTGGAACTCATTTTCTTATGGTTCTTGCATGTGTGATCCAATGGATCAAAGTAGAAATTTCACTTAAGGAACACACCAGAAATTCGAGTAAACACTGTGATTTATTTGAACATTCTTCTCCTGTGTATTGATCAGCAGAAGGCTGGTATTGTATTTTTCTCCTAATCCATCAACACTGTTATTTCCATCAACTCTTTTTCAATTTCAAGTTAATTTCTTTTTTCTGAATCATACAATATCTTGCTCGCCAATATTATATCCATTTTCCTAAGTTCTTTTCCTTTGCCACATTACAGATAAGACAATTGTCTTCAAATGTAAACTACCCAAGTATGTATGTATATATATATATTATGTATATATACATGTACATAATATATATATATATCATTGAGTATGTGGTTTCAAGTAATGAATCAGGAAAAAAAGGGTTAGTTCTTGTATGACTGTTATTTATTTCTATATTTTTATCCTGCTTTTCCTATGGTGTGTTATCCCTAATCATTGCCTGTTTATCTATACTGAATTTTTTTCTTCTGAGTAATGGCAATAGTCCTCTTCATCAATGGCTTTTTTCTTTTTTATTAGATATTTTCTTTATTTACATTTCAAATGATATCTCCTCTCCGGTTACCCCTCCGAAAAAATATCAAAAACAAAAACAAAAGCAAAAACAAAAAACTAACACTATTTCCTCTCCCGTCCCCCTGCTCACCAAACTACCTTCTCCCACTTCCTGGCCCTGGTATTCCCCTACACTGGGGCAAAAACCTTCACAGGACCAAGGGCCTCTCCCATTGATAACTGACTAGCCAATCTTCTGCTAAACATATGCTGCTGGAGCCATGAGTCCCACCATGTGTGCTCTTTGGTTGATGGTTTAGTCCCTGGGAGCTCTTAGTTAGTTCATATTGTTGTTCATGCTAAGGGCCTGCAAACTCTTCAGCTCCTTGGGTCCTTTCTCTAGCTCCTTCATCGGGGACCTTATGCTCAGTCCAATGGATGGATGTGAGTCTCTACTTCTTTATTAGTCATGTACTGTCAGAACCTCTTAGGAGACAGTTATATTAGGCTCCTGTCAGTCAGCACTTGCTGACATCCACAATAGTCTCTGAGTTTGATGATTGAATATGGGAAGGATTCCCAGATGGAGCAGTCTCTGGATTGTCTTTCTTTCAGTCTTTGCTCCATAGTTTGTCTCTGTGACTCCTTATTTTGTACCCTCTTTTAAGAAGGAACAAAGCATTCACACTTTGGTCTTCTTTCTTCTTGAGTTTCTTGTGGTTTGTGGATTGTATTTTGGGTATTCTGAGCTTCTGGGCTAATGTCTACTTATCATAGAGTGCATGCCATGTTTGTTCATTTGTGACTGGGTTACCTCACTAAGGATGATATTCTCCAGATCCATCCATTTCCCTAAGAATTTCATAAATTCATTGTTTTTAATATCTGAGTAGTACTCCATTGTGTAGATGTACCACATTTTCTGTATCCATTCCTCTGTTGAGGGACATCTAGGTTGTTTCCAGTTTCTGGTTTTATAAATACGGCTGCTATGAACATAGTGGAGCATGTGTCCTTATTACATGTTAGAGCATCTTCTAGGTATATGCCCAGGAGTGGTATAGCTGGGTCCTCAGGTAATACTATGTCCAATTTTCTAAGGAACCACCAAACTGATTTCCAGAGTGGTTGTACCAGATTGCAATTCCACCAGCAATGAAAGAGTGTTCATCCTTCTCCACAACCTTGCAGGCATCTGCTGTCACCTGAGTTTTTTATGCTAGCCATTCTGACTGGTGTGAGGCGGAATCTCGGGGTTGTTTTAATTTGCATTTCCATGATGACTAAGGATGTTGAACATTTCTCTAGGTATTTCTCAGTCATTTGGTATTCCTCAGTTGAGAATTCTTTATTTAGCTCTGTACCTCGTTTTTAATAGGGTTATTTGATTCTCTGGAGTCTAACTTCTTGAGTTCTTTGTATATATTGAATATTAGTCCTCTATCGGATATAGGATTGGTAAAGATATTTTCCCAATCTGTTGGTTGCCATTTTGTCCTATTAACAGTGTCCTTTGCCTTGTAGAAGCTTTGTAATTTTATGAGATCCCATTTGTCAATTCTTGATCTTAGAGCATGAGCTATTGGTGTTCTGTTCAGGAAAATTTCCCCTGTTTCATCAATGATTTTAAAGCCACTTTCCCTCACTTTATCCCACAGTTCTGTCCTGAAGCAGACTTCCCTACTTTCCCTCCATGAGCAATTTATTTATTTATTTATTTTATGGAAAATGTTGAGGCTGGTCCTGTGATCCTCCCTCTAACCTTCTTGACAGAAATAGTTGATCATGCTCACATCTTCTACTAAGTTTACCTTGAGGGATTTCTTTAAGTTTATGTTACTAAGTCATTATAAATGGAATTCAGTAGATTCCACAGCACTGGCAGTTTTTGTCATACCAAATGATGAGATGCAGGTACCCCAAAGTATGAGACCAAATTACATACTTTGTAGTGTATACCAAAGGAACAGGAAATATATGGTAGATTGAGGTCACACCAGTGGCTTCCTACAACTGAGGCTCTTCATGCAAGTAGCATAACTGTCTTGAATGTGAGGTATGCAGAAACTTTCCTAGGGGTCACAGGAATTCAGCAGTGCCAACGTTGAGCATGCTGATCTGCTAAAAGCTCAATAAATGGAGAACTAGTTGAAATATATTGTTAATGAGAGATTTTTAACTGAACCTAAGACCACTGTTGCCAAAATATCAGTAAGAAAGTGATAACTGTGCTCATTTTTGTGACATTGTTAAAAGGTTTTATGGAGCTTTTCCTGGCTAGACTAAGGACTGCAACCACAGTGTCTTAGTTAGTACTACTAACTAAGTAGTAGTTAGTAGTATTGCTATGATGAACCACCAAGCAACTTGGGAAAGACAGAGTTTATTTGGCTTATGCTTTCACGTGACTGTAAATAATTGAAAGAAGTCAGGTCAAGAACTTAAAGAGAGCAGGAACCTGGAGACCTGAGCTGATGCAGAAGCCGTGGAGTGATGCTGCTTACTGGCTCGCTGTGCTCATTTTGCTTTCTCATAGAACCCAGGACCATCAGCTGAGGGATTGCACCAACAACAGTGGTCTGTAATATCCCACATCAATCAGTAATCAAGAAAATGTTCTATTGCTGGATCTTATAAAGGTCACCTCAATTTGGATTCCCTTCTTTCAGGTGATTCTAACATGCATCAAGCTGAGAGAAAACTAGCCAGCACACAGAGTAAACACATAGAAATCATGTATCTGTCCTCAGGGTTTACCAAGCTCTATTATAAATATTTCCGTTTATATTGCATGGCAACTGCTAATGTATTTATTAATTGTTCCTCAGTATACAGCACAATGCATGATACTGTAAGACCATTGAATAAATGAATATAATAAAGAACATAAAACTCTCTAAGCCCTGGGAAGTTGGTAGAAGTTTAGTAAGTAAGGTTGTAAGGAAGAAATTTCTATTTATTTTCCACTAGTTTAGCTCACTTTTCTCTGAAACAAATCTATAAAACACAGTGCCTTAATTATTACTAAAATGATTATCTATCAGTGCTCAGTTGGGAGCAAGCTTGCTGTGCTATATCTGATCAAGATTTGGCTGTGATATCCTATTTTAAATGACATGAAGTGGCTAAGAAAGGGTAGGGAAGCTCTACTTCTCAATGATGGTTTGAGCCTATCCTGGGGAAGAGTACCCACAAATCATTTCTGGCTCTTGGAACAAAAGGCCATCAGGGCTATGTGCTCCAAGTCACCATGGAAGAGAAAGAGAATGAATGGAGACACCAGATTGCATGCACTATAGACTTGGCACCAGTACACTGAATCTTCTGTCAGTATACTTGTGATAAAAGTTATCTGACATGCCAACATTTCAGATGGAGGCCAGGAAGGTAGACTCTATTCTCTGAGTACATGGCAGGAAAAAAAATCAGCAATGCAGTTGGTTCACACACCACCACCACCACCACCAGAGTAGTGCTGATCAAGTTTCCAGTATCACTTTGCTGTTCTCACAGTAAGAACGATTTTGTCTGGAGCTGTTTTGGAGACAAGATCCTCTAGGGTAAATCAATCTGACCTTGAACTCTTGATTTTTCTGCTTCTGACTTGTACTAGAATTATAAGCATCACAGGCATGCCTCACCACACCTCAGCTAAAAATAGTTTTTATATTCTGTCTCCCATAAATCAATTTTGATATCACTCAAGACTTACAATCACACAGAACATAATGGAATCACAAAAAACCTCCCACACTTTGTTCTTGAGGAAAAAGAGAACATTAGGACGTACTCTAAAGCTTTATTTATTAGTCTTTTTGCTATGATCTATGATAAGCTACTCGCACCTCTCATCCATTAGTGAGTTATCAGTTCTGGCTTACTGCACACTGATACTGAGAGCTGTTTTTTTTACTTAGAGAAAATTAAGCATTCACATTTAGGCATGTCTGTGAATTCCTATTTATTTTGTTCTCATTGTGTGTATAGATCCATATTTCTATGTCCTACCTCAAGTAAAAAAAAAAACTTTAGTTCATTACTGAATCATTTTTACTTATGCCAATTTTCTTCTGAATTAGCTGATTAGGGGTGTGTGTGTGTGTGTGTGTGTGTTTATGCTTGCATATATCTGTAGGTGTGTGGGTTTTAGTAAAATCAGTAAAATTAAATTGGAGTGGGGACAGTCGAAGAAATGAATTAGGATGGAAATAGGCTCATACATATGTGAATATATATGCAATATCTATCTATCAAATATTATCTATCATCTGTCTGTCTATCTATCTATCTATCTATCTATCTATCTATCTATCATCTATCTATCTATCCATCCATCTGTCATCTAATAGTATATGTCACCATTATAGCCATGTTGGTTCCAACCCAAATGAAAAGTGGTTCATTAAAGGTAGAATCAACTGCTCAGTTCTTGAGGTCAAAGTATTGTTTATGTTTCTTGTAGTTGAATTGTGTGGTTAATTTTCTTGATCATTAACTGAGATGTCCTGCAGATATCTGGCTAGTATTGTATTGCTTTCTACCAAGCAGATGAGGTGGTCATTAGCATTGCTGAACATGTTTTCACCTCTGCGTAATTTATTTTTGTCAAAGGGGAGATCAATTACATTTTGAAAATACCATTCACATTGTTAGAAACCGTCCAATCAATTCTAACAGAGAAGATGTAGATTCATTATTTTATAATCTAGGTAGCAGCTCAGGTAAAGATAAATGCTTTACTTGGAATGAAAACATGCATTTACTTTTTTCCTAACCTACAAATTACTTGAACCACTCAATATTTTAGCTTGCCTCTAATATTAAAGAAGAGACTGATTTAAGGGGAATCTGCAAATTTATTCCTCTTGACTTTAAATGTGCTTTTATTATATGCATTCCAAAGAAAAAATTATTATACAATCTAAAAATATATGCTCTAATCACACAATAATGTGCTGGATGCATTTGTAACTGTAGTTTTGTACAGTGTGAAAGCTATAATTGCTTAATGTTTCTTATTCATATTCCTTGCAAAAACCACAGAGGTGCAAGAGTGTTGAGGGTGTCAACTCTGTCCAGATATGAAGATGCATGGAGAAGTAGAAGGAATGAGAGCAGTGCTCATAGTTCCTAATCCTAAACCCTGAATACTGATTGTAAAGTAGATTTAGGTTAGGGCTGGCACTATAGAGTGGGGTCAATAGTGCCTCCTGCCAAGTTCTAAGAATCTGAATTGATCCCCAGAATCCCCATACTAGGAGAGACCTGAACTCTCACAAGTTGTTCTCTGAAAGTCACTTGTGTATCATAGCACCTATACAATAAATACATGTGTAGAAATAAAAGTATATTGAGTTAGGAAGAAGAAGAGAGAATGTATAGAAAAGGATATAGAATACATTGAATTCCAGATTTCTTCCTATTTAAAATGTACTTTTAGTCAGTAAAACTCAAAAATGAAAGATTTTATGGTTAGAACTGTTTTTTAGAAAATGATATGTAGAGAACTAGTAGATGCTCAAAAAAATTTCCAATGAATGAATTTTATAACAAGTTTTATATTATAATGTATTATCTGATCAGGGGAACATGTCTTCTACTTTCTATACTAACAAGCATATCTATGAAGTTGTCCATGCTTTCATATTCTTGTGTTTGTGTTTAATTAATAAGAGTTAGGAAACCATATTTATGGGAGGACAGCATATGAAAAGTATCTGGAAGTGATCAATTGCTTTATGTGATTAATGCCTGTGGACATTCCCATAGATCTTTCATAAGGAAACCATCTGAGTATATAGTGCTTCTTTTTGTCTACCTGGTGTTTCACAGAGAATGTGCATGGATTCTCATATAAGCTTCAGGATGGCGATGTTATAGGTAACTAGAACTTGGGGGGGCAGACATGAGACAAAACAATAAAGGACTGGATTTTATTTTCCTTGGTATTCACTAATTAGTGGATGTCACAGTCTTTATGCTGTTTGTTGTATGGGTGAAAAAAAAAAGATGCAGGAGCCAGGTGTTGTGATTGAGACTGTGACTTGAAAATGAGAGAGAGAGAAAGAGAGAGAGAGAGAGAGAGAGAGAGAGAGAGAGAGAGAGAGAGAGAGAGAGAGAGATTGCAAGATGAGTTGGTGAGAAGAAAAAGGTAAGTTATGAGTGAAGGAAGCCAATGAGGTGAAAGGAAAGAGATGAGCCCTAAAGCATTGAGCACAAAGTCTAGGCGTCAATCTGATTCTATTACCTATAATTATTTCGAATTTGAGATTAGATGTAGAAATAAAATATTGATTTTATATGGATTTATTTCATTTGGCATTGAAATCATAGGCCCCCATATTTTGAACTTGTGGATACTTCTAAGAAGTGTATTAAGGGATTTGAGGATTTCTCTGATGTTTGGCAAAATCTTAGGGAAGGAAGTTATTTTATGATAAATCTTTATGAATAAATTTGCAACGCTAGAGAAAGGCTAAGTAATTGATCCACCATGACTACTATCTGAAAATAGGGAAAACAAAACAAAAACTCATTTAGTGTTTGTTGAGCTCATCCCCTTAAATATAAATGATCCTGAAAGAACAAGGGGAGATTGTGTGAAGAAGTTTTCAACCCCTTCATATAGAATTCGGAGCACATGTGAAAAAGATGGGCTGGTGGCAGTGGCACTGTGATGCAAGAATCTCCCAGCAGCCATCATCAGCAGGTTGAACAGAGTCACATTACCTTTCTGCTTGCAGATTCCCAAGACATCAGGTGAGATGGACATGAACCGTTTTCATTCTGAAACTAGCCGGGTTCAACCATGATCATGTTTTCACATCACAGCATGATGGTAATTATATCAACCTGAAATTTCGTGGTTATATCTCTTAGGAATATAATATTAAAAGGAAAAGATATCCCTACTAACTGGGGAAGGGGTGTAATTCAGTTATTATAATGATGCCTCATTTGATGTCTAGCATCTCATAAAGCAGTCATGGCAGTGCACATCTATTATCCTGGTATTAGGGAGGTAGGGGTGGAAGAAGCAAGAGCATCACTTTGAGCTTATCTTCTACTATGTATGGAATCTGAGGCCAGCCTGGGCTACATGAGCACCTGCCTGGAAAAAAAATGGAAGAAATCCCACGTATCTTACAAAAATAAATATAGCTGAAAGCCACATTGAGACATTTCAGAGTACTCACATTTGAGCTGCAAATTTTAATCATCTGTGTCATTCAGCTCTGCAACAAAAAGTATCCAGTTCTTAACTACTTTAAGAAACACTCTAGTGACCACTGAAAGTGAACATGTTATTTGCTTGAAAGGATTCTCTCTCTTAAGGGTTTTACCCCAGGCACACACAGGCAATAAAATAGATTGAAATTGAGACACTAGAAGTTATGAAGTTCTACATAGTTACTAATAGGCTGCTTTGCCATAAACTACTAAATGTAGAGTCAAACAATGAATTGTAGGACTATAGCTACTAGCTGTATCAAAATGCATTATGCTCCCTGTGATTTGAGACATTTGTAACAACAAGTATTGCAATTCTTACAGGTTATTTATAATTAGCCTCACTGATGCATCTGAAAAATAAACCTACAAAAGAATGATTCAAAACACAATTAATGTGATATAAAAAATAAAATTATTTGGGATTTCTCTAGCATTTGATCTACTTCCATATGAATACATTAAGCGTTCAGTGACTGTTACCTAGTATACTCTCTAAAGGTAAGATGTGTTATGTCGAGGGTGGAGGGTGGCAGCCATTGACTGAGATAGGTTTTTACTATGGACCCAGGTTTACCTCAAGTTCATATGTCCTCTTGACTCTAACTTCTACATGTTGATCTCACAGTCATATGATGTTGCACAGCTATCCAAATGCAAACTTAAAAATATACTTTATCTCCTCAAATGTGTTGTTTTTGCATTTGAAATATTTTGATGGACAAGAGTGTATCCCAGAAAACATGGAGAAACTAGGCTAGCTCACCAGGCTTTTGTCTTAAGGAATAGCCTTTCTTTAGCCAGCTTCTCTTTATTACTGGATAGCAGAAGGAAGAATAGAGGCAGGAAAGAAGAAAGTCCCTGCTGATAAATTTTCCAAGGTTTTTGTTCCTATGACTAATGAACCTAGTGACACATTGTTAAAAGTAGACTTGAAACCCTAACCCTAACTCTAAACTTAAAAAGGTAAAGTCTGAGGTGTGAATATGAGAGAGTCATAGTTTATAGAGAGGAGTGTGGGCATTGTATGATACAGGCATGGACTGCAGGTGGTGTGGTCCACACTTCTTAGATTCCTTCCATTCTCCCATGTTGTTCCAATAAACCAGATAGAGACAATGTCCTGGGAGCATTTGAATACAAGGCTCTGATACCGACAGACTGAGTTCAGATCTAAGTTTAATACCAAGTTTAACCTCGAGAAAGTGAAAGGATCATGTCAACACTTTCATCTTAAAACCTTGGTTCTATAAAGTCTCAATACCCCAGTGTAGGGGAATGCGAGGGCAGGGAGGTGGAAGTAGGTGGGTTGGTGGGGGCACACCCACACAGAAGCAGGAGAAGAGGGGATGGGATAGGAAATTGAGGAGAATCAGAAAAGGGGATAACATTTGAAATGTAAATTAAAAAAACTGGTATGAAGCAGTTTGTTTCTCAGTAGTTCAGTGTGCTCTGTGTACTCCTCACTTAGCAGAGGTTAAGTGAAAAGATGGCATGCAGGTCTTCTTGGAGAGTAAGAGGATTAGACACAGGGCAGGAGAGAAGGCTGAGGGCCAGTCAGTCTGTTTTCATGCTGAACACTGTAGAGTCTTAAGCCTGCTCCAGGACACTTGACAACTCTGCAGACCATAGTGTTGAACTGTCTCTAAAGAACTGGATCAGGTAATATATGCCCATGACATCCCATACCTCCGTAGGCAAGATTAACCCATGGGAATGTATTCATTTTATTGTGAATGGCATTTTGCTCTTATAAATTAAAGTATTTCCATAGGAGGCTAGTCCAGCTTTGACACAAATGTAAATGGCAGGAATAGGGGTGTTTTTATAATAAGCATAAAGTTGTTGAATGGGGCACCATCTGGCTGGATCTAAGGAAAAGAGACCAGAAGATGTAAAAAGGGATTAAAATGTAAGACACATACACAACTTTTACATCAGTATTTGACTCTTTTTGAGTACCCATTCAAGGAATGTTCAGTAGCAAAGGCAGGTTTCTTGGTACCACATTGTGAAAACTTGTCCGAATGTCATGACTTGCTGTTTCTTTATATTTTAGTAGACATGTGATATTTGAGGATAAAGTGGGTAACGCTTTACCATAATTGTTCATGGAAAAAATAATGCAATTTGTTCTTCCTATAGTTTACCTACAAAAAGGAATATTTTTTATATAACTTGACCAATGTCTAAAGATTTAAAAACTTGCCCGCAAATTTACCTGCAGAAAAATTCTTCAGATGCAAAGCAAATTCTGATAGGCCCAAAGATGCACGTTGGGCCCATGTGCCTGAATGAAACCAGTTCCTCTCTCAATGTACATATAGTCATATCACACATGTACACATGCATACTGTAAGTTTTGCTAGAATAATACTTATGATCATGATCTGCATTGCATTTTTTTTAAAATGTCTGATTCAATCCAAACTGGGGCAAGTCATTGGAAGTGGCCTTGAAACTTCCTTCTTACCTCCATTCCTAGTTGTGTCACTGGAAATGTATTTTATCATCATTGTTGATGACATATTAGTAAGCTTACTCTTGTACCATGAGAAGATGATCTTGTTAATCTCTAATTTAAATGAGCTTTCTTTGGTGTTTTTTCCCCTCTCTGATACTTCCTCATGCAGTTTTACCTTTTACATCCAATAATGATAAAATATGTAGATTATATAAACAGTATTCTGTAATCTTTCTATAGTGAAGACCATTTAAAGTCCGTGTTTCTGATAGAACATAATGGAATTAGATATGTTGTTGAGGGAATAAGAGCTGAAACACTATTTTTCTTAAAATTTGGAACAGTAAGAAAATAAACTACAGACTATTTTAGCTTTTCTGTTCTCCTTCCAAATATCCAGGTACATCATGAGTCTATTTAAGTATTTTTATTTTTTTCCCTTAAGTTATTTGTATTTCTGGATTATCTACATGATAAACGATACATGTACACTTTGTAGGTTTTGTTGTGTTATCAAAAGCTAAATTTTGGTATGCATCACAAAAATGCCCTTTGATTTATTATACCAAACATTCAGGGCTATGACTTATAAAATGAAAGACTAGACATAGTGTTTGAAATCCCAGAATGTAACAGAATTGTATTATGAAAGTTAGGGGTTAGGGAAAATTAAGCTTGTCAAGCCTTTTTTTTTTTCTTTTTGGTTTTTCGAGACAGGGTTTTGTGTGTGTGTGTGTGTGTGTGTGTGTGTAGCCCTGGCTATCTGGAACTCACTCTGTAGACCAGGCTGGCCTCGAACTCAGAAATCCACCTGCCTCTGCCTCCCAAGTTCTGGGATTAAAGGCGTGCGCCACCACAGTCTGGCGAAGCCGTTTCATGGAAGAGTGCACAAAGGGAGAATTAGATGAGAGGCTGCTTAGACAATGCTGCCATTCCCCGGGGCATCTAGCGAGGCAGACCTCGTGAACATACTTGTTCTTCTAAGTGTGTTTCACAGGAAACGCTGAGAAGCTGAGTACTCCCAAGTAGACTTACCTTGGGTTCTCACAGCACATTTAACTACAGCAGTGATAATGAATGGTCACCAATCTAGGCATAAATCTAACATGTGGGATGTTTACATCTGGTGGTAAGAGTGACTTCCTATAAATAAGGACTGGCTGCCCTTGAACACTTTTAGAGTATGCTTGAATCTTGTGTTAAAACTAGCAAAATTCATTGCCCGTTTCCCTTCGTGAGTGGAAAAATTTACAGTATCTCTCTTGGGCCTCTTGAGCTATGTGGAGACACACAAATCTCAGTGTTAGTGAGAGCTATGCACCAACTTTATTAGTCTTACGGGAACCAGAGTCAGCTGCATGGCCTGGGCGATTTGCTCATTTTAGAAAAGTACATGGACTTTTGTATTTAGAATACTCTATATTATCTTAATTGTGACTCCCTTAACATACTTAGAGCTTAATATACAGGCATTCCTTTGCAGTTTTTATTACCTTTGCTCTGTTGCTTGGATTTGAAGGATGCAGTAATTAGAACAAGTTGAGTGACCTTCCTCAGGGTCAACTTGGGAAAACAGTAGCAGCTCATGAAATATGTGAATTCCTTTATGGCAGTGACCATCTCGACTATTTAGTTGCAGTAATGTTAAGTAAAATAATAATAATTCATTTAAAATAAGGAAATGTTTTCCAGAGGATTTTGTACATCAATGTATTCAATTGTGGTTACTCACATTTGTCATTTGATTACCGCAGGCAAGATGCTGAGAAGGAGCCAAAAAAGATACAGGCAAGGAAAGCCCTATGGTCTCATCTGGTCAGTGATGTCATTTAAAAATTTGCTATATATCCAACAGAAGTGTGCCCGTGTGTTCAAATGACAATGTCATTCCTTGAGACAATCAACAAGAGAATTATTCAGACATCTATTAGCAATAAAATGTTAAACTTTGCCAGAGTAGATTTTTTTTATTAGTCATAAGAATGATTAAATGGCAGACATGGTGCTGAGCACATACAAGCCGCTGTATTAGTTATTTCTTGTTCCTGTAACAATAATACAAGACAAAAGCATTTTTTAAGGAAGAAGACATTTCTTTTGGCGTTTAGTTTGAAAGTTCATTTGTCATGGTAGGGACTTCGTAGAGACAGGATCGTCACTTGTCACATCTCACCTTCAGTCTGCCAGCAGACACATAAATTAATTCTGGTGCTCAGCTCGTTTTCTCCTTTTAATCTAGTCCTGAGTCTTAGCTCACAGGATCGAGCCATGCACATTTGTGCATGGTACTTCCCACACCAATTAACCTAGTCTAGAAACTCCTTTACAGATGTGCCAAATGGCTAGTCTCCTAGGTGATTCTAGAGTTTATCAAGTGCCAATCAAAACCCAACATCATCTCGTTAATAGAAAAAACATGGACACAGGAGTATAGACTGTATGATTCAATTTATGGCTCATACAGCTAAATGTCTGTGCTGTTGGAAGTCTGGGTACATGTGAGAGGTGTAGGACTTCAAAGGCTACTATAGAATCCTGTCACATCCTGTCTCTTTCACCACCCTGTGTGTTTGGTTTATGAAAACTCATCACCTACATAGTAAATCCTTACCTATATATACAAACGATTTGATTTTTTTTTTTTTTTGTATTTGCAAGTGAGTTGAAAAATCAATTCATATTACTGGGAGTATACCTCTACTGTAAAGTACTTGCCCGGTATGTTCAAGGTTCTTCATTAAATCTCCAGTACTCAAAGAGTACAAACAAACTATATTTCAGTTGAACATATGCAGATTTTGCAAATTAAATCATTAAAAAGGAAGTTTTCCCACTATGTATTACAGACTTGGGACAATGTGAAGACCTGAAGATGTGACGCACTTTTCAAATAAGAATATTCACAAGAAACTGGCACAGAGGTTGAAGTGTATCTTGGGTAATAAATTTAGAAGACTTGAGAATTTGAAGAAAAACATGGGCAATTACAAAGAAGAAAGTACTCTACTGATTTGGACTGAACAAAGAAAAGCTTCAAACTGTTACAAACAAAGTCCCCTTGTTTTCTTAAGGTGATAAGATTCAGTACTAAGTGTTTGAAGTATGTACTGGCAGCATGGAAATTATATTTATAGATATCTGATGCTAGTGAAGATGATTGGAATGGATGAGATACTGAAATGAAGACTTCACTATCATTTCTCCTATCTAGCCTTAGAGGAAAGCTACATATGGCTTAACATTGGGTGATTGCCATTTGAGGGACAGGGTTGGTGCCCAATAGAAGTTTAGTAAATAACTATTAAATGGATAACAATCTGATAGAATAAATAGAATTTGGGATTCTACTAAAACAATAACATTCATGAATAGATATATTTTTCCCCTGGGTTAATCTCTTTATTGCTATTTAAACATAATGTCATTTGCATAAGGAGCATATGATCAATTTTGTATCCTTAGATAATCACTTACATGCCACATATGATTGCAGATAAAGTTCCTCAGCCTAGGAATTTCCTTCATCTGATTAGCCTATGGACATTTCTCTCAAGAATTTACTTGATTACTGATTGGTGTTAGAGAATAAGCCCGCTGTGATTGAGGCCACCTTGGGTTGTTTAAGAAAGCAACTGAACAAGCCATGGAAAACAAGACAGTAAGCAGTATTCCTGCTTCAAATTTCTGTTTCAAATTTCTGCCTTGAATTCCTGTTCTGGGTTTCCTCAATGATCGGCCATAACCTATACACAAAATAATGCCTTTGTCCCTCCCAGGCTGCTTTCAGTATGTATTTATCACAGCAAGAGAAAACAGACTAAGTGTTAGAGGACTAAGTAGTAGGGAACTACTTCTTTCATTCCACCATGGGTTCTAGGATAAAATTTGGGTCACCGAGATTGTGCAACACACACTTTTATCTGCTGTTCCATTCCAATGGTCCTAGGTCAGATGGTTATACATATGTAGCAGAAGATAGCGTTGTCGGACATCAATGTGAGGAGAGGCCCTTGGTCTGCGAAGGCTCAATGCCCCAGTGTAGGGGAATACTAGGGCTGGGAGGTAAGAGTGGGTGGGTGAGCACCCTCATAGAAGCAGGGGGAGGGAGGATAGGATGGAGGGTTTCCAAAGGGGAAACCATGAAAGGGGATAACATTTGAAATGTAAATAAATATAATATCCAATAAAAACAACAACAACAACAAAAAGAAAAATCCTTAACTTTGGAAACCAGACTAGAATGCAAGAGTGAACTAGATTGTATGGTGCTTTTAATAATCCCTTCAAAATAGATTCTGTAGTGAAAGACAAACTGCCCTTGGGAGCCCTTCCTTTCCTCTCTCTCTCTCTCTCTCTCTCTCTCTCTCTCTCTCTCTCTCTCTCTCTCTCTTTCTCTCTCTCTCTCTCTCTTTCTCTCTCTCTTTTTCTTTCTCTCTGTTTCTTCCTCTCTTCCTTTCTTCCTTTCTTTCTTTTTTTTTATGTTGAATTGATTTGGAATTGTGTCCTTTGTTTGGTTTGGTTAGGTATTGTTGCTATCTAGTTGTGTAGTAGCTCACATCCTACAAATGACTAATTGCACCTGTCTGGAGAAATGCTGTTTGGCACCACGTGCTTTCTTTTAGTTTGCTTTTGAATGCCTAGACTGGGGTTGCGGTGGGTTCTCCAGGAAAGGGGATTTGTTTCTATTGAGTTACATCTTTTCATTCTCATTTCTGACACCTTTCATAACAACTGTGACCACTCCTTAGAAAATGGCAGGGTGTGCAGGGAGGAGACAGCACAGCCTCTCTCTGTAATAGAGCAAGAATGTGTAGCAGGTAGAACCTGGAAAGAGTCCATCAGCAAACAGTATGGCTCATCTAACTCTTGTAACCTAGTGCTGGTGGAATTGAATCTACTACATAATTATCTTCATTTTCTCTTTGTACTCCCAGCACATTGTAATTGTGATAGAATGAAGACAGAAAGCTTAGCTCATTCATTTTGCTGTAGCGAATGCTATAATTCCTACTTGTATTTTAATTTTTCAACCCCCACTTCAGCTTTCTCTTGTTCACATGAAAACCATTTTGTATGTTCTTTTTATACTGCGTTAAACATTTGAATGTCTCATGCCACATGTCTGCTGAAAATATGGTGGGAGAGTTTGGGAGCATAAGCCATTTTAATGGACTTTTAGTATGTTGTAATAGTCTGTTTAATAGTCAACACATAGAGAAAAATATAAAATCTGTCATTAATGGCAAGCACTGATATCGTATAGCCCTTAAAGGTTTGGGGTTTTGTTTTGTTTTTCTGATTACATTTTAAACTATCCACTCCATGTCAAGCTCTCTATAGTACTGATGAAGTACTGATGACCTCTGGGTCATCTCTCAGATATGGTTCATTGTAAATACAATTGCAATTTGAATATTGAGTTGGAACACAATGAGATTTAAAAATAAATTTTTGTAAAGAAATACCATAATTTGGAGCTGAGAATGGTTCAGATTTTAACAGGTGCTACCCTTGTAGAGGTTCAAGTTTAATTCTAAGCATGTACACTGTTGGCCTTCCTTCATGTGGTTAACAACTTTATCTCTTTTATAAACTTAAAAGCTCCAGGAAACCCACTCAGATCTACCTCTCATGGACCAAATAGACTCCATGGAGCTAAGTACACCTGCTAATCAATGCATAAGTTCTCACTTGCTACCTATTCCAGAGGGTGGAGTTCCTCTCCTGTACCCTGGGATTGGGACTTTCCTCCTCCCAACCACAAGTTCTAAGGTACACCTAAGAGAAAGGTTTTCTCCCAAACCTACTTAATTTTATTTTATTCTCAATCATAGTAATGGGCATGCAGCCTTCAAAGCTACTGTTTATAAACTTCAAACTGGGAATGCTGAATGAAGGGATCAATGCTTTGCTATCTCTACTGTCCAATATACAACGTCTACCACAAAAAGTGGTATGTTTTGAATTCATAATTCTTTAGAGGTGAATTTTGTTCTTCTGTTGGCATCTGTCTTTCCTCTCCAAATTAATAGATACAAGTTACCATGTGATTTTAAAAGGGACTATGAGCGAAGCATTGCAAATCCAGTGCATCTTGTTTTCTTTACTTTAGTTTTTTTTCTTTTGCCTCCACAGATTTACTTTTTTACACTCTGTCTAAAAATATTTTTTGTTTAAGAAAGGAAAAAAAAATGCCTTGTGAATTTGCATAATATGTTAATGTAGATCTGCATCTAGACATCTGGATGGCATTTTAATATCTCATTCTCATTCAAGGAACTAGACCTCACACAGATGGCAGAGACAATTTTAAGAGCATTGTTGTAAACAAATAAGGCAGCCAGGAAACCAAACACACTCAGAGATAGGCTTTGCCGCCAAGGAAGCATTTTAGTGAGATGTTGTGACTACAAGTTTGTACAGCCCTTATCAGTCTCTGACAAAAGGAGAGGTGCCAGCAGGCAGTTCTGTGCAAGTCAAAGGAAAAATAAAATGCTGTCAGTCATGGGTTTTCAGTTTTGAACATTTAAAAAAACTGGATGAATTGTATGCATTTAGAATATTTGTGTGCATGTGTAAGCACTAATACACATTTCATGATACATATATATATATATATATACATACACATACATACACATTTATATTTATATATGTTTTAATAAAGTCAGCATATCTCATTTAACAATAAATCCATCTCTTCTATCTTTGTCTCCCTGGAGTTGCCAGCACTCAAATCTTTGGTGTTCAAAGCACAGAATACAAAAATTATATTGTCTTGGTTCAAGGGGTGTACAGTACCTTATTACAATATGTCATTGTTGTCTGCAAATACGCTGGACATCATTCACAGCTATTTCTGAAAGCATGTAGTACAGTCTTATTGTAGACATTCTTGTAATTTAAAGTCTTGAAGCACTATCGACTTGCTGTATCATTTGGAGCAAATTACTAGTATCTTAGTATTTCTGTTTTGACAAACGGAGTTATAATGTTCTCAGTCTTATAGGGTTAATAAAAAGATTAAATTCATCAATTTCACACCAAGTTGTTAATAGATACTTCAGTATCGAAAATATTCAGCAAGAATTAGTATTTATTTTGACTTTTTTGTTTGTTTGTTTGTTTGTTTCCATTTCTTTTGAGCCTAGCTATTTTTATCACAAAAACCACACTGGACTTGTGCTATTTTGTAGTATGAAAACACTTATTGGTCTCTTAGAGTAAGTGGAAAAAGTTCTAGGTTCTGGCATCATAGAGTCTGAATCTTTCACCTGTGTCTTTTTCTTTCCAACTGGGGTATTGGGGAAATTTCTGTTGTCTATTTGTTTATATAGCAAGGAGGACATTTTCTAAATCACTTTATTATTTTACTTAGATGACCGAGCATACAAAATACACAATTGTAGAATCTTCTATTAAGGCAGAGGCTGAAATTTGCATAGCCAGTTATACCCCATGTAAACACCAATAAGCATATCTCTCCTTGTATTCTTGGTAGCTGTTGATGTATTGAAATTACTTTGGGCCGGATTGGATTATGGATTGACAGATAGCTTTGAGTCTAGACAGAACTTTTAAAATAAGAGTATTCCATTTGAGAAAATTTTGTTCCATTTGACCTTGCAGCAATGAAGATAACTTGAGATTGTGAGCTAAAGGAACACTTCCTGCCGTAAGCTGCATTGGAGAGTGTTTTATCATGGCAACAGAGAGAGAAGCCTGGATGTCAGGTGAGGTTCACTGTCTAAGTGTACTATCCCTCCCTGCCTAGTGTTACCCATCCTCCAGCAAGGCTGTGTAAGACTCTGGTGAGCCTTAGCTTTCCAGGGACCCCCTGAGTGAACAGCGCAAAGCCGGGAATCGATGCAAAAAGCAAGAGGAATTTATTGTTGCCCTACACATGGAGAGAGAGAATGACCTTGCACAGCCTGTCTGGTGAGCCTTTACACAGTTCTCAAGGCAGCAGCCATTAGGCACAATGTGACTGGCATAACAGTGTGACTTTTAAACTGTTTGGTCTTTAGGGAGTGAGGTAGGTAGTCAACGGTCACCACAGAATTTGTCTATGAGTTCTGAGCCTCTCCTACCCGCAGATGGCCAGTGGTCAGTCCCTCCTCCTTGTGGTCTGAGGAATGTAATTAGCCTCTCCTTTCCTGAATGGAGGGGGTGTCAATGTTCTTTATGACCTTTCTCTTCCAGGAGGGGAGGTGTCTGGTGGAATTTTCTAAAGTTCCTGAGCTGACCTCTTCAGCTGTACTTCAAAAGGTTCCACAAACTACTACAATAATTAAATACAAACATGTATGTAGCAACAATAAATTAAAATGAGGCTATGGATTTGAAAGAGAGCAGGGAGGAGTGTAATGGGGGTGGGAGGTTGAAGGGAGGAAAGGAAAGGAATAAATTATATAATTATATTATAATCTCATAAATGAATACTTGTATTTGTATGTTTGTTTTGTTTTTCAGGCAGGGTTTCTCTGTGTAACATTTGCAGTCCTGGAATTCACTCTCTAGAACAGGCTGGCTTCTGCCTCATGAATGCTGAGATAAAAGGTGTGCACTACCACCACCTGACCAATAAATAGTTTTGAAAAAAGGAAAGATAGCACCTTTAACTGAAGATTGGAGATCAAATTCACAATAGGAAATGTTTCTCATACAACCCTCTATAGCTTTGAACAATTGTATTTTTAGATGTTGCCACATGTCTCATGAGAATTAAAGTAAACCCTAGTTGAGAAATACTGATTTAAAACTATTTAGAAGTTAAAATATATAAAGCATTTGCAAGTCAGTATGTTCACATGTAAGTAGGCAATTATTTTCAAGATTAATTAGTGGTAGGTAGAAATGAGAGGGCTTTAGAATATACAAAAAGGGGAACACACTGAAAGGAATTTAAGTCAACAAAAAGAAAATTTCTCAACTGTGTTTACTGTAGCATAGTTGCTAGTAGCTGAGATATCGAATCAGTTTAGGGATCCATCAACAGATATATGGATGTAGGAAGTGTAGTCTATATATGAAATTATATGTTTGTCATAAAATTTGATGGAATTATTATATTAAGTGAATTAAACCAGAGACAGAAAGAACACTTATCTCATTGTATCTGTAAGGATATATATGTTTATATTTGTATGTACATATATATATGTACATACAAATATAAACATATATATCTACATATATATATATATATATATATATATATATATACTTACACACACACACACACACACACATGCCCCTCCCAATCAACTCAGTGGTCACAAAACTCCAAAACTACAGAATATATTTCAATGGAGACAGGGAGAAAGAGAGAAGATTAGGAAGGATGAAACAATTAAATTTGTTGTAGATGTATTTGAATTTAATATGTCATTTACTGGATAAATAATAGAAAAAAATTCAACATGAGTAAAAATACAGTATTTTATATTCCCTTAAAATCAGAAACAGGAACACATTAAGTTGAGTGGATACTCCCAGTATATGCATGGGCATGTGGCTATTTATTGGAGGTTGGTAATCTTACTCCTGGACACAGCTGGAAGGAAGAATGAAGCTCCCTCACCAAGTAGCTATCAACTGCCAGTAGTATCTCAAAATGGCGTATGGCTTGAAGAACATTTAAACCTTGTATGCTGGCATTTTGTATAAATCTTGCACAGGTAGCCAAAGCTATTTCAAATCAAAAAGGGGATAGCCAATCATGTCCAAAAGACATCATGTTTAATGTTTAAAAGAAGTCAATATACCTGTGTTGTGATATACTATCAATAAACATTTAAATCTTTCAAAAGTAAAGCTTACAAATACAGTTGACATTGACAACTATTTTAACTATGACTTGAACTCTACTGATAAAAGTAATCATTAAAGTGACTACTCTGTGAATATATATATTGCACATATATTATATATTATGTATATATTATACATTATGTATAAATATGTATGCATATACACACATATTCCTTGTTTATACATTAATATTCCAGGTACATTTTCCATTATAGAGAACCATTTATTTAAACATATTACATTTACTCTTCCCTCTGTACTGGTGAGGCTCCTATGTCTACACTTACTTTTTGATTAGCTGTTTTGAAAATGCCAGCAAATACTTTGGAGAAGTGTATACTATATCAGGAATTTATTAGCTTCATCAAATGGCAGGTGGTTGTGAATTTTATTTTCAAAAAGGAGACCTGAGGGACATTTCATATTAAAGGTTTTATTCCCCTTTGGTACAAAAATGCAAATTATTTGTTTTAGCTGAAAAACATCTATGAAGCCTTTTTCCTCTTATTATTTTCCCCCAGGAGTAGAATTTCACTATTATTCATAATTGTAAATGCAGCTGACATTTTGAAGTTTATGTCCATGGGACTAAGATAGTTTTGGGGTATTTTGGAGATGTCAAGTTTAGGAAAACATAGCTTTTCTTTGTAATACATATGAACTTATTGCATTAATGTATGCATCAACACCAATGGCCATCTCAGGTTTGTTCATCCATCTTTTAGAGGAAATATATGACTAGGAAGCCAACTTAAATTGATGTGCAAATGACTTGTTCTTTCCATTCTGTCATAGGTGAAGAACAAAGACACATAGGAAGGAACAAATAATTTGAGACCCAAGCCATGCTTAACAGAATTAATTGCCTCTGTAAAGTGGGGAATGTTTAACACAAGGAAGACCTTGTACTTTCAGTTTAAAATGACAATATCTTAACAATGTTGGCCATTTCAATGATGTCTTGAATCTGATTATGTGTTTGCTACAGATCAGTGAGTATTCACACTAATAAATTATACTAGAGTGTACCTTTGAATCTATTCCAATGTACCATGGAGTGGAAGAATTAGGACATCTGCTCTCTATAGTAAAACTCCATGTAATTCAGCCCAGAGAAAAGAACTCTCTACATGTGGAGTAGGAATGGGACTCAGACACACACCCAAATGTGTGCTGCATTTAGCTACCTCTGAATAATTGGTCAGCTTTGCCACCTGTATTCATGAGCACAGAGGATGGGGTGCCATCACACTTTATTCGTAAACGTCAACTGCCTGCATTTGTCAAAAGAATAATTGCAGCATTGTGAAATATTGCAACATATCTTGTGCCAAGGTATGGGATAAAACATGTGGCCCAGCAGTGGAGAGGAATTGGAAAGTGTATTATAATATGAATTGCACCTAGGAAGCCATTCTGACCACTGCAATTGGCAAATAATAGATAAGCTGGTGGTACCCATCATCCTTGCTTCCCTAATCCCATTTCCTCAACCCCCCTACTTGCACTCCAGGCAAACAGACACACAGCTGTATGTGCTTGGCAAATTGCTACCCATTTCATTGTTCAGTGCCTCTGAAAAGCCACCAAACACAATTCTAGCTCAGAAACATTTGGAAAAACACTTCTGTTCATGACATCTATGTCTCTTCCTGACTGACAGTTGAAGGTGACTTTCCCTTGTGCAATCCTGCCTGCCGTTAGCAGTTTTCCCAAATTAAATACCATATTTTGTATTTAATAGGCACAGCTGTGTCTGGTACCAAGGGCAAATCCACCTGCACGGCACTCTGTGATCATGTATATACTGAACACTTTATTTGGAACCAAGTTTTACAAAAAGAGAGTGAGAGAGAAATTGAGAAAACCCATTTTGAGGGCAGTGAATTCTCAAATTCTACTTTGAGTTGTAAAAACAGGAAATGTGTTTCCCATAGAAGTAATGTAGGCCTCGTCAAGCCTCTTAGTGTTAACTCAAGTAGAATAAAATATCTACTGGTGTGAACTGCATTGGCATTGGTTTCTGAACTTTATCCTAAACTGAATCAGTACGAGTGGAGAGTGGATGCCCTGACTGGAGGTTGGCATGAGTACTATGTATGATTTGGACATACTGCTACGTTTCTCAAAATGTGCATATTTATCATGGGAACACATCCGAATGAATGAGTCAACTAGTCTTCAGTGCAGTAGAGGTTTTTCAGCTTCATTGCTGCAGAGACATGAATATGAACACTATACATGAACACAACAACATTTTAGGAGACATTAGTTTGATAATTTGTGTAACGTTTCTTCAATAGAATTCATGAGAAGGAACCATTTTTAAAAGTTGTGACACAGAAAGTACCCCTCTTAAAAGTTCTACCAAAACAGAGAATTGGGAGCTCAGTGAGCTTGGTGTGCCTTGTACCCTGTCACACTTCCGCTAGACAATCATAATTTACACTGGAATAGAAAACATTGTGAGGTCCTTGCTAGCTTTACCCTTCTCTTTCTCAAATCTAATTCAATGTTATTCCTTTGCATCTATAATCTCTATTCAACAATCTCCCCTGGCTTGGATAACCAGGGCATCTTTCCACGGGCATCTAAATGTTTGGTAATGAAAAAAGTCTCTGGAGATTGAGGGGAGGAAAACGTATTTGAGGAGGAGGTAATAATATCACACGCATGCGCGCACACATACACACACACACACACACACACACGCACACACACACACACACAAACACACACACACACGCACACACACACACATGCACACACACACACACACACACACACACACTCTCACTCACAGAATCCTGCCTATTCAGATTTGTATTGGCCTGCCAGGGAGTATGAACAATTTTACACAAATGACTCTTAAAAGAAAAAATGACATTCCCTCTTCCAACAACAATGAATGCCAGTAGCACTTCAGCTCAGGGTGGGCCTTTCCAATTACCTCCTCTCTTTTATGCTGACTATCATACATTTCTGTGAATTCACAAGTATGTACCTCCTTTTGTGTCTTGAAAATACTGTTTCTTTGAAGTCATTCCCTACATCTGTCTCTTTAAATCTTTCAACCTCCATTTCCATATAGATTCCTGAACCATGAGGGGAGAGACATGATGCAGACCTCTCATTTATGACTTAGCATTCAAATTTCTCTTATTTTATGCACAACTACCAGTTTGAGTTTCTGTGTCAAGTCCCATCTACTGCATGAAGAAGCTTTTCTGATGAGGGTTGAGCAGTGCAACAATCTGTGGGCATAGTAGTACATTATTAGGAATTATTTATTGCTATGCCAATTTAACTAAAAGTAGTAATATTCTTAATAAGTGATAATAGGGTTCATGCCTATGCAATTATAGATTGTAGGCCTCACTGACAGTGTGAAGTAGGGATTGCATGTTATGGTGCAGGCCATTAATCCAATCAAATAATCATTGCTTACTTCCATAACTTTCATGACTCCGTTACACCAATGGGCATACTGTGCCAGGCACATCATTGTTGTTGTTTGCAAGGTACATAGCTGTGTGAGATATTATTTTCCTCTGGTTGTGTGCATGGCAACTCCTAGCATTATGGACACTAGCCAGCAGAGATGAAGCTTCCAGCTGAGAACCAACTAGATTTCTCTATGTTCTATAACCTAATTATACGACATATGTAGAGCTACTGGGTCATACTCCAAAATTATAGAAGGTAACCAATAGGCCTTTCTTGTAAATATTACTCATTCTGTTAACTCTTCTCTTTTAAGTCAACTCAGTCTCTGCCTGTAAGAAATTGCTGTTCCTGGAACATGGACATTCTCTGCTGTTCTCCACCAACTTCTAATGGATTGTTTCTTCTTCAAGCTTTTCAGGCACTGCTTCCAAGTTTAGATTTGGTTTCTGTCTTTTGTCCAACCCTCTAGTATCTGTTAAATGAACTTGTCCTTTAGGCAAACATTGAGCTTAGCAAATTTTTTTCTTTTTTTTAAATTAAATATTTTCTTTATTTTCATTTCAAATGATATTCCCTTTCCCAGTTTCCCCTCTGGAAAAAAAAAACCCTATTCCCTCCTCCCTTCCCCTGCTCACTAACCCACCCTCTCCTGCTTCCTGGCCTGTGTCATCTTTTTTACTCTTTGGGAATCTTGCGGGATACATACAGTGCCAAATTTACACAAATGCCACATATTTGTATGAGAAACATCAGCAATACAGGTATAGACCTTCATTTATGTTACTTACTATAATTATTCAGCCATGTAAGCCTAAGGTCATATCTTTAAAAACAGGCATTTCCAATCCCTGTCTGACTTTACATTATAAACAGCACACAATAAGGCATTTGTGTGGTCTAATTGTCTTCTTTGTATTTTCCCACCTCTTCCCAACATCTAATGAGTCTTCTCAAGTTCACACTCAAATAAGTGGTGGAAGTAGTGTTTGGGGTTTATGTGATTAGGCCACAGAGAAGGCAAATTATTTGACAAGTAGGATATAATAGGAGGCATCGATGGAGCTGACATTCCAAGGACAGACAGACAGACAGACACACACACACACACACACACACACACACACACACACACACACAGAGAGAGAGAGAGAGAGAGAGAGACCAATAGAGAAAAAAAAGAGTGCTCCAATGGAACAATCTGGAAGAAAGTGACCATCCATTTACAATGATAATTACTATACAGAAGAAAGCACAGAGCAAGACCAGTGGAAAGGAGGCACTTAAGTGTGATGTTTGGAATTATGAGACAAGGATATGACATTTTAATACTTAGATCACACAACAGAAATAATCACAGTGAGGATTTTTGAAATCTCTAAACATTTATGAAGAGCAAATGACACCTGTTCTGTGCAGATGGAGGTAAAAGCGCCACTCTAGAGCCAGGCGCTGTGCTCAGATTTACAGTGTGACACAGTGGATATTCACACATGGCTCATGAAGGTCAAACTTCAGGGTTTATGATAAAGTGACATCATGTCATATATTCTAAGTGATAATTAAGAGTTATTGGTCTGAGATCTTAAAGGTTAAAAAAACAATGTTTTGGGTTTTTTTTCCATGAACAACTCTAGATAAGAAATTCCAATTATATTTGATGACTAATAGGATCATCATCTTCCACAAAAAGCTGGTAAATATCAATTTATGATTCGGGGAAGTTCCTGAGCTATTTAAGAGTTTAGTTGCAGCCTTTATTTATGTCTTCTCATTGCCTTGTTATACTTAGAAAATGTTTACCTTATTTTACGACAGTAGTACATTACCACTTACAAATCTACCAAAACCGTCGGTTTTACCATAGCAGTACCCTCATATAAGTGTTGATGTTTCACTGCATTTAAGGGCACTTGTTACCTATATTTCTCTGTTTATGGCTTGCTCGTCTATCTTGGTGCAACTTCAAAATAGCAATTTCTAGAAAAAGTTGCAAATTTCCAAATACCTAATGCAGTTCATAAATGTCTATGACCTTTTTAATCATACAAATATATATATATATATTCCCATATATGTATATATATTCCCACATATATATGTGTATATATATACATATACATGTATATATATTCCCATATATATATATGGGAATTTAATAGTTTGTTGTTGTTGTTTTTACTTTTTAATGTGAACAAAAAGGGTTGGTGATGACAGTGTTTGAACTTGTTGTCCCAATTATAATCTCACCACTCTGAACTCCCAGCACAGCTGGAAGCATCATTTTATCTACAGAACTCTCTCTTGGAGCTTTGCTCCTGGGGAAACAAAAAATAAAGCATTCACTGCTTTTAATGTTTCTCCTTTTCAAGTTCATCACAGCATTCTGCTTTCAGCAAACACCCTCAAACATTAAAAGTCTGCTTCCTATTTAACCTCAGAAATTTCTTTGATAAGCCTGTCCTAAAAAGTTGTTCTAGAATTGTACAAGTACCATTAAAACATCTATTTGTGCTTGCATTCTTTTGCACTACTTCTACTAAAAGTATGTTTCCTTCAAAGTGCACATTTGCAAAAGGAAACACAGTCCTGATAGTGGAAATAAATTTCAATGTAAATTCATATTGTTCTCCACAGTGAAATGACAGCTTTTCAGAAATCATGTGCATAAGTCTCTCCAGGGAATCTCACATCTATTATCAATTTCATGCATTGCAAGGCTTTTATGCTCATATGCTCCACCCCCATTTTAGATGGGTTTTTAGTCTCTCAGTACAATGCATGAACTTTGGGCTCCCAGGAGTTTGTCTTCGTCTCCTCCTGAGTCAATGACATACTAATATGTGGCTATGTAATTGAATTTTTGACATATGCAAAAAAGTTGTAAAATAGATAAGAGAAGAACATTAATAGATATTTAAAGAAAGGGTCCAGATGGCCTCTTTGCGAAGATGTTCAGATAAAGCCAAAAGATGACAGATGGTTTATACATATGTGATATGTTGATGAAGGCAACCAAAACTGATGGGCTAGAGTGGACAGGGTTCCAGCTTTTCATAAAATCTCCAAGTTTGTACCAGAAGCAGAAAGCATTTTAGAGTAAATGAAAATACAGTCAGACCATTAAAATTATGTCACCCTCATTTTATCCTCACATATAATATGTATTACATGTATATTCTACCATTCCACCAACTAGTACATTATTTAAAGTAAGTTGTTGAAATGGAAGGTTACAACTCTGATGACAACGAAATACCACAGAATATAAACATTTCAGCCAGCACTCAAGTAAATTAATGCAGACTAAGGTTAGGTTTTTCTGTAATATTTACTCAGCGTTGATTTTCTTGCTTAACAAATAAAATCCTAAAAACAGCGAGAATATGCCAGCTCATATCCTTCTTTAAATACATGATGCTAATTCTTCCAACTTGTGGAAATGGGTGAATGTTTTTAAAACACAGTGAACATTCCTCACATGCATGCAGTTTTTTCCATGTTGGGTAATTTTTGAAAGAAAGCATAGTTTCTTTTTAAACATAATCACATAGGCAATTCTTGGGCATATATTTATACAATCCGCTACACTACAGAGTTAAAAGTATCTCTGCTGGAGGATGGCCAAGTGGGTCATCAATGGGAGGAGAGGCCCTTGGCCCTGTGAAGGTTCTATGCCCCAGTGTAGGGGAATGCCAGGGCCAGAAAGCAGGAAGGGATGGAGTGGTGAGCAGGGGGAGGAAGGAGGTAAAAGGGGTTTGTTTTAGTTTTTGCTTATTTATTTATTTTATTTTATTTCTTTTTTGGAAGGGGACCTGGGAAAGGAGATATTGTAAATAAAGAAAACATCTAATTAAAAAAAAAAAAGTATCTCTGCTCCTCCCGGAGTCCTCCTATTTCCTTATTCCATCTTCATTCTGATGGTCATATTACCACTTTAGTATGTACATAGTGCATAATTTCTTCTGTCATTTTCTATAGTGTTTTTTGTGTCTATATATTTCCAAATTCACCTATATGAATTTTATTAAAGTCTAATTAAGTTATTTTTGTTCATAAGCTTTTCTACATGTCTATTAGGCTTGTACCCAGAAATCAATTCCTTTCTGATAAACAATGAGATATTTGATTACCTGAAAGTATAATCTCTTTCAAGAGACATCTTTCACTTTCAAAAGTTGATTACCAAGCATGTTTTCAGTATGCACGACATAGTTGTAGTCATGCTCAGAACAATTAAAAGTGAATTTACTTTACAAAATAAAGGAAATAGTAAAATAAACAGAAAAATGTTTCCAGCTTGTGTTTAACATTCTGCAACCAGGATTATCTGAGAGCCCTATAAAATCTCGTGTATAAAGAGACAGCAGGAAACCTGATTGTTTTGTAGTGTTAGCCAGCAGGTTGTTTGGAAGCTTGCTACTAGTGGAAGGTGAGTGTAACTTGATCTCTTTCAGCACAGCTTTTGTTCTGTTAAGCTGAAAGCTCACTGGTCTCATCTCCTCTTGGGAAGGCAAGAAAGCATCCTATGCAATGTCCCTACTTTGTACACACAACCTCCTTGTCTTTTGTAGCAACTGGCTTCTCCCTAAATGAATCATTTATTATTTTAACGCCTCTCCTTACTGACCTTCATTCTGTTGTTTATTTGTTTATCATTTTAGTATAATGCAGAAACATTGCAGTCACATATGTGGTCAAATAAAAAAAAATGTGAACAGTTTACAGAACTCTTCAAAAAAATTCTTATATTATCTTATAATTGCCTTATATTGCCTTATATTGTTCTGCTTATCAAAGAACTAGAATGACACAGAACAATTTTCAAAAGACCACCTCTTTCCTAAGCACTCATGTATGTATTCATAATTGCTGTGTTTACAATTAAAGCTTGTATTTTACTTCATCTCCTCTGTCATCACATCTTAACAGAAATTCATGAATATTTTAGCTGTATACAAACTACCAGTATTTAATGTTTAACAATTTAAATACATAAATTTAAAACAATGCAATTAATAACATAAGAATTACAAGCTTTAAGCAATAATAACTTAAATATATTAATATGCAATATGAGAGATAAGTTGATTCTAGAGCTATTAAGTCATTTAGTTTAAAAGACACTCCAGTTATAGAAATTTTCAGGATTTTCTTGTTGTCATTGGCTTGCTTATTTTTACAGTTTGGGGATTGTTTTTTGAGTAAAGGTCTCACTATGGAGCTCTTGCTGGCCTCAAGCTCACCATGCTCCTTCCAGAGCTTCCAAAATTCTGGGATTGCAGGCAAGAGCTACTCCATCTGACTTAGATTCTGGACTTAACTTCAGTGAGACACTTCTCTGGGTAAAGTACAATGCCAAGAACTTTTACCATGCACTGTCATGCTAGAAAACCAGGAAGCTTTTGAAAGAGCAACTCAAGCCTCTAAGCCACTCACTACATTATAAAGAGACCAAGCACCTTGTCTTTGAAATGTTAAACTATTAAAATAGTACCCTAGGACTGGAGAGGTGGCTCAGCCATTAAAGTCTAGGCTCACAACAACCATAGCAGCAGTAGCAGAGCAAATATGCATATGCATGTATATATATATATATATATATATATATATATATATATATATATATATATAAATATGTATGTATATATATAGTCCTATGTATTCATTCAAGTGGTGAATGTGGTGTGCTAAGGATATTTCTACCATTAAAGAGGAGAGAATGTGTGGTGAGTGGCTGCTCCCTCCTTCTCTAACAGCTTCCCAGCTGTAGTGTTCTGGTGTTTCCCCTTCTCTATGATTTACAAGAAACTGATGAATGATTTCTTTGCCTTAATTGTCTTATCTCATGTCTCAGGAATCAACAAGAGCAGCAACTGCTCATTATTTGTTTCCAAGTGTTTTTGTAACAAAATAAATATTCTTTCCTGAGCTTTTTTTTTTTAAATATGGGACTCTTTAGCAAATCCAAGAAAGCTGGGTAATCTTTACTGACAATCATGAGCCTGCTTTGTATTAAATTATTTTCAATGCTCATTTGTTTACGTAACATTCTTTGCACATTTGTTTAAGTAACTGAATGTGAGACTTATTTATATAAAAACAATTTAACTTATATTTCTAAACTGACTTCCCTGTAAATTTTTATCACCTTAAGCTTTTGATATTTTATAGTAGTATTCAATAAGTATTTGTTTAGATCCCTATTTGCTGCATTAATTTTTTTTTTAACCCTGGACACTAGGAGTGGAAATAAATATGCTTAAAACAGTTATTTCATTTCTTGTAATTTTTATCTGGCCAATATAGGCTAAATCCTTAGATATTTCAATAGGCACATATTTGTTCCTTCCATTACATTTAATAAATATTTTACCATTGCTGAACTTTACTGTTGGTTTTTAAAAACCAGGAACTATCCTACACTTTTCATTTTTATCACAACAGATAAAGCCTGCTTGCATTTTCCTTTTGTTTGCTTACTTACAGTTCTTTGCATATCAATTGTTTTGTGTAATCTCAGAAAGCCCTGCATAATAGAAGCATGTGTTGTGTTATCATGTAACTTTAAAAGTGAGGTACTGTCATTCAGAATCTTAGAGAACCAGTTTATATCCCTCATAACACGCACAAACACATATACACACACACACAGACACACACACTTGCATGTATATTTGTATGTATAAATGTATATATATACACACACAAGTATACATAAAATCAAAGTTGTAAAAACATGGCCTTTTGCTGTTTGGGGTTATCTCTCCTGAGTGGAAATGGGTATTGAATTGAAGAACTGGTTGCTGCTTGACCAGGATGTATATTTTCACTCTTTTCCTGTTTGATTTGTTAAAGATTCACATGTTTTAGTTTATGTGCATGAGCATGCTGTCTGCATGTATGTAGGCACACCTCATGCTTTTCTAATGCCTGCAGAGGTCAGTAGTTGGTTGTGAGTCACCATATAGGAGGGAACGAAACCCAGGTCCCCTACAAGCAGCAAGTAGACCCCTAGTATATTTGTTAAAAACAAGTTAAATCAGTCTATTTTTGGAGTCTCTTCTACTTGAATAAAAATAAAGGTAATTCAGCCAATTTCCTGAATGGCTTCATAAATATGTTTTTCTCTTTTTTCCCATTAATTAATTTATTTATTCACTTTACATTCTGATCACTGCCCCCCCCACTCCTTGTGGTCCCTCCCCAATACAGGCTCTCACTCTCCGTGCCCCCTCCCCTTCTCCTCTGAAAGGATGGAGACCCTCCTTTTGGGTATCTTCCCACCATGGGACATCAAGTCTTTCTGCAGGACTAGGAGCATCCTTTCTCATTGAGGCAAGACAAGGCAGCCCAGTTAGGTGAATGGAATCCACAGATAACAGCTTTAAGAACAGCCCTGCTCTAGCTGTTGGGGAACCCACATGAAGACTGAGAAGTACATCATCTACATATGAGCCCCAGTCCTTGTATGTTTTTTCATTGGTAGTTTGTTGTCTGAGACCCCTCAAGTATCCAGATTAGTTGACTCTATTGGTCTTCTTGTGGTGTTCTTATCCCCTGCGGTTTCCTCAATCCTTTCCCCAACTCTTCTATAAGACTCTCAGAGCTCAGATCAATGTTTGACTGTGTGTCTGTGCATCAGTTTAAGTCAGTTATTATGGAACCTAGAGGATAGTTATGCTAGGCTCCTGCTTGCATGAATAATGGAGTATCATTAGTAGCGTTAGAGGTTGATGCTTGCCCAAGAGATGAATCTCAAGTTGAGCTGGTTATTGGTTGGCCATTCCCTCAGTCTCTTCCACTTTTGTCCCTGAGTTTCCTGCAAGCAGTACAAATTTTTGGTAGAAAGATTTGTGGGTAGGTTGGTGTCCTTATCTGGCTACAGAAGGTAGCCACTTCAGGTTATATATCCCTGCTGCTATGAGTCTCAACTAAAGTCATTCCCATAGACTCTTGGGAGCCTCCCCTGTTCCAGGTCTCTGTCCAGTCCTAGAGATTATCCTTACCCCCTACCAGTCACTAACTTCAATTCATACTTCTGGCTCTCTGGTCCTCTCTCCCTACACCTCATCCTGATCCACTTTACCCCACCATTCCTTTTCCCACCCAGTTCTCACCCTCCATCTACCTCCTTTGTATGAAAGCCTTTACATTGCCAGCTACATCAGTCTCTGTGTGGGTCCTGATGGTATTTCTCAGTTCAGCTTCTCAGATTACTACAGGTTTTACTGGATCATATCTAGAGTTTTCAGAGTCAATATTTCTTCCTTTACCTATCTTTTATCACAAGTTAATTTTTATAAATAGTATAGTGTTGATGCCTATAACTGAACTCCCAACCATGTAGGAAATCAGGCAGAAAGATCTGGAATTTGAGGCCAACCTAAGCTACATGACAAGACAACAAGATTGTATCAAAATCAAAAACAAAAACATCACAAAATAAGCAACCAACCAACCAAACAAACAAATACAAAAATGAAAGCAAAGGAGAGAAGAGAGAGAAGGAGAGGTTGGTTTGGATCAGGGGATAGAATGCGAGTAGTAGTCGTCCTGTTAGGATCTGATTTCTCCCAGTCTTTAGTTCATTAATAATTTCTGATCTCTCACTGATACTCATTACTTTCTTGGACACATAATTATTTTTATTTTTATGTTTTTTTGTTTTGTTTTGTTTTGATTTTTGTATTCCCCTTTTGAGTTTATTCTTACTTGAGTTTAAAAAGTAGGGAACTCACTTGTTTGAGTGTGCCATGGCTTTCCAGTGCAGCAGAATTTCTGCTTAGGAACAGTTTTCTTCTCCCCAGCGCTGGCAGAGGAATGTAATGAGACATCTGTTTCTTTGCTGGTATCAGCGCATTTAGGAATTGGCAGAATGGTTTGATTGAAAATTTTCTAAATATGATCACAGTGCTTTATAGATTTTCATCTTTTTTCTGGGGAGCATAAATATGGATTACATTTGCCCTTTAATCATGTGTTTGTGGTTCAAGTAGATTTGCCAGGACTCAGAAGGGTCTGTGGCTAGATTAGGATGTTCAGTATATTTTTTGATGGAAAAAAGTTCAACTATTCTCAGAATGAAAAACATTTTTCCATCTCTCTGTCATAATTTGTGCACCTTTTTTGTTTTTTACACAAAAGAAAATTGCGCAATTTTCTCCACCAAACTACAAAGAATGTCATATAGGATTAATAGATAAAAGAACAATTTTTAGTATCTGACTTCACTGTTGGTATATTAATAGTGTTGTGCACATTTATCCATCATGTATCTGTCATTTATTGTCTATCATCTATCTATCTATTTATCATGTATCTATCATTTATTATTTATCTTTCTACATCAAAATATACATATTTATATATTATCAATCATATTTATATACATATCTATATATGTTTCTCTTATTTCTAATGTAAATTATTTTGCAAGTCAGAGGTCAGTTGTCAACAAATTTTGAAAAAAGACAAAATACTTACAAGCACATTTCTCCATTGTTTATGAAGTAGGTGCCTCTTTTGAGTATTATTCTCTCCATATAATAATTCTGAGTTAGATAACTGGACTTTGTTCTTTATATATTTTCAATGTCCTTTCTAGTTCAAAATCTATACTGTATATATTTTAATTCAAGTTACTCACATATGGTTCACTGATTTTTCCTTTTGACTACTGATGTAATTAATTGTTTAGCACATACATTTGACCCTAGTTTCTTCTTCTTTTTTTTAATCTTTTGCATTGACTTTTTATTACATATTTTCTTTATTTATATTTCAAGTGATATCTACTTTCCCAGTTTCCCCTCTAAAAAAAAAAATCCCTGTTCCCTCCCCCCTTCCCCTTGCTCATCAACCCACCCTCTCCCACTTCCTGACCCTGGCATTCCCCTACACTGGGGCATAGAGCCTTCACAGGATCAAGGGCTTCTCTTCCCATTGATAACTGACTAGGCCATCCTCTGTTACATATGCAGTTGGATCCATGAGTCCCACCATGTGTACTCTTTGGTTGGAGGTTTAGTCCCTGGGAGCACTGAGGGTACTAGTTAGTTCATATTGTTGTTCATCCTAAGGGGGTGCAAACCCCTTCAGCTCCTTGTTGACCCCACTTTCAAATTCTTATCAAATCTGTCTATCTTTACCTTTTGTTGGTGTTATATTTTCAATAATCTTTATTTAAGATTTTGAAGATATCTAACAATTTAGTTGTCTGCCAACTCAATTTTTTCTTAGCCTTCTATCTCTAGGCATTTCAATTCAGCTTCTGCACAAGTCCCTGAGTACCTGCTCATTGTATCATGACATCATAATTATAGACTAAAAGATTTTCAGTGTAAGATAATTTCAGAAATGAAATTAAAATAAGAGTAACATGCCGATACTGCAGCATTCAGTTACTAGACAGAGAAAATGAGAATACTTTGACAATATCAAGTGATGGCAAGGATATGGGGCCATCTCACTCTCCTACTTTGGTGAATAGAGTATAAATAAGGAATATGTTATGAAAAACAGTTTGCCATAATTTTATAAAGTTAGCCATGTGGTTACAGAATGATATAACAATCAAATTCCTGAGTATTTCTCTTAGTGAGACATATCTTTTGTTTGTGTGAAAAACATAGACAAATATCCTTGAAGCTCTATTTGTAATAGCTCTAAACTAGAACTACAGAACTGTCTTTTAGTGACAAGTGAACCATCACTAGAATAGAATACTATGTGGGTCTCAAAGGGAATAAATTGTTAATATTGCAACATAGAATAAGCCAAAATTTTATGGTAGATACAACTTATCCTTAATCTAACAGGTCTATTTAACATATGATTCCACACTGTGAGAGTCTCAGTATGACAAATCCACAGTGATAAGAATAGATGTGTGGTTTCTGGGACTGTGGTTGGGGAGGCACTGTTGTCTCTGTGCTGTGATGTCTGTTTTCTATTTTGACATGGTTGTATTCAAGTCCATTTTTTTCTCTTCTTTTTTTCCTTTCTTTTATTTTATTTTTCTCTCATACATTGCATATCAATTGCAGTTTCCCCTCCCTCCACCCCTCTGAGTCTCTGCTTTTACTACCTCCCATTTTCCCCAGATCTATACCCCCTCTATTTCCTTTAAAAAAGAAAAAAATACCTCCCAATGATATCCACTGAAATAGCCTAATAAAACACAGTAAGTCTAGGTCCAAATCCTATATCAAGGAAGCATTAAACATTCCACTAGAAGGAAAAGAATCTGAGACACATGCAAAGAATCAGAGACCGTCTTCACTCCCATTGCTGGGAGTCTCACAAGAACGCCAAGTTATACAACCATAACACATATGCAGAGGACCTAGCTCAGACCCATACAGGATTCATGTTTGTTGCTTCAATAGATCCTATGACCCCTGCTTTGCTGATTTTGTGGACTGTGTTCTCATGGTGCCCTCAGTCCCTCTGGCTCCTATTATTATCATCCTCCTCTTCTGTGGGTTCTCTTTGCCTTGCCTACTGTTGGGTCGTGGTTATCTGCACCTGCTCCCATTAGTTGCTAGATGACACCCCTGTCATGACAGTTGGGCTAGGCATCAATTTGAGTATAGCATAATATAATCATTTCATTGATATATTTTTTTTGCCAGTAATTTTTTGTTCTATTTGTGTTTCTGGGTTATCCAGCCTCTGGTTCTAGGCCATCAAAGGCAGTGGAAATCAATTTGGCAGTTCCTCAGAAAATGGGGATCTGATCAAGCTCAAAGACCCAGCTACTGAGTCTATACACAAAGGATGCTCCATCCTACCACAAAGACATGTGCTCGACTATGTTTATTGTAACTTTATTCATAATAGCCAGTAACTGGGGAAAAATGCCCTTCAAGAGAGGAAAGTATAAAGAAATATGGTACATTTCCACAATGAGGTACTACTCAGCTGTTAAAAACAGTGACATTTTGAAATTTTCAGGCACATAGATAGAACTAGAAAAGATGATCCCCAGTGAAGTAGCCCAGATCCAGAAAGATAAACATTGTATGCATTCTCCAATAAATAGACATAAACTGTTAAGTACGGGATAATTATCTTACAATACACAAACCCAGAGAGACTATCAAACAAGGAGGGCTGATGGAAGGAAGCATGAATCTCTTTTGGAAAGTGAAATTGTTACCGGCCAGTGGTAACCATAGGAAAGGGTTTTCTGGAAATGGAGTTAGGAGAAAATTGGCTAGCCATAATTATATCTTACCCACGTGGAAAGTCAAAATTAGGCAGCACTCAAGACGTGTGATCACCCAGCCATCTCGCATTTAATGCTCTCTTGTCACAAGCCAACAGGTAGAATAGGTGAGGCAAAACCCCTTCCCCAAGTTCATCAGCTTATAGGCCCAATCAGGAGCTTCTTTGGTCTCTATAGAGGCAGGACTTCCGATGTAAGTGGAACCAGGAGTGAGGCGTGGCAAATAGCAGGAGGTGGGCAGAGAGGTGTGGTTATGAGAGGCGGGCAGGGTCTGAAGAATCAGCCCTCAGCCCAGGAGGGTCACATGACATGAAATAGATTTTTCAGTGGACTGAGTGTGAGTTAGGATGGGAACAGGAAGGAACTTTGTCCTTTTTTTAATCTTTTAAGCTACTTCAAAATGAAATATTTATCTTTTAAGAGTTTTATAATGATTCCTCATGGACAACATACAAAATTTTACCAATGCATAGAATGAAAGTCCAAAATAAATTTACTTTCTTAGATATCAATCCTTTTTATTTGTGTAAGTGGTTGTTATCTCAGCTATTCTAAGTTGCTTGCAGATATGCATGGGATGTCTGTTTCCTTTCCCTTTTTCTACTGTTGTGTTGTAGTTATTACATCATGGTCTTTCTCTATCAATAAGGCTGGTCTTGAACTCAAGATTCTCCTACCTTCTATTGCAAAGTATTGAGATAATAGACATGCATCACAATATCAAGCCACTTCTTGCCTCTCTGAATGTCACATTTCCATTCGTCTTTCAATGCACAGAACTCAACTTGTCTTTCTTTTAAGGGTTTCTCCACAGCCAAACACAGTCAAGGTGTCCTTGGACCTGTGGTACTCTAGTATATCTCTATTAGAGAATGACCACAATGCATTGTACCTTTGCACTTGTCTCTATGTGCTGAGCTTTCCTCCGCTAGATTGAAGGGATTGTATCATATCCCTGTTATCCTAGGTCCACTCAAATGGAGGCAATATTGCTTCAAATGATGCATATACCCTGCAACTGATTTGTAACTTAGGAAACATAGCATTATTGGGGCTATGTTTTTTTGTTAAGATGCTACTTTGTTATTGGAAACATTCATATTTTCTACCACCACAGCGACTATTTACTTTGTTGACACTGTGGGTTCCAACCTCTGTATTTTGACCATTCTGAGGCAGAACTTTAGTGCTTTTCAGATATATTTTTAAAAGTAACCTTCATGGATCTAATAAACATTAATACCATCTGTGCTTTTCTTTAGCCCAGGGAAATTCTATCTAGAGTTCTAGGACATTTTTGAATGGAGTTAGAAATATCTACAGTTCCCTTGGAGTCCATAACATTTTACTTGCCAGATATTATGTGTGTTGCAGCTACTCCTTGCTTTTATGTGCTATTATAACCACAATTTAAAAACCATTTGTTTTATATATAAGTGCTTAGGTCAAGATCTCCAGAAGTCATTTTAGATTATTTTGATTTTATATGATAGAATCATTTCCCAAAGAGTACTGTAGTGACAACCTGACAGTGGTAATTGGCCACAGAGAACAAAAGGAGGAAAAGTGTTATGTGAATAAAGCAAATTATTGTTTGTTGGATGCCATAATTAGTAATAGCATGTTGACATGTTCATCAACTCTGAGCTTTTATTCAATCCAGTTCCCGGGAGTTTTCTCCTATTATTCTTATGCTCAGTGAGCTTATGGCTGTCTTCCTTCAATAATAACATGTTACTACTCCGGGGATAGCATGGACTAAATGCAATAAATGTTAATTAAGGGAATAAATATTATTCATAAGCCTTCAACGGATATCTCAGGCAAATTCCACATCCTATATTACAGTGTTCTACATGAAAATTGCTGGCTTCCTCTCTGGCCTACTTTAATATCTTCTAGTTCTTTCTTGTAGTCATGACTTCTTTCTGTTGTGCAAACAATCCAGCTTGGCTCTGGCTTTTGGATTTTAAATTACTTCTTTCCATGTTCTGCATACGGTACATCCAGCTCCATATAGGACTTTCCCTAGTTATTCAAATCTGAGGAAGACTGTTACTTCCTCAAGAGTACTTTCTGTATAGTCTCCTGAAAGGAGTTCTTACATTGTGTGAATGCATCCTTGGAATAACTCAGAGACTGATGGAATGTGTCTAGTTCCCACTTCATGTTGTAGTCTTATTGGAAGATCAAAATCTATTGTGTCATGAACATTTAAACTGCAAGAGGTGGCAAACATGACCTAAGGAAGAGATTTGTTTGTGGGGACTGGTTACTAAAGAGTGATGGGCACAGCACTGATTAGAAACAATTCATGTGTACCACTTTCCATTCATTTGATGCCACATGTCAAGCCTTTTCTTTCTACTGACAAAGTCTGTATCCAGGTCTTTCTCATTATTATAGCATATAAACATTATGAGAGTCATTTCATTAGACTTTTTCCATTGTCTAGAATAGTATTTTCATATGATAAATATACAGAAGACTTTATTAATCATTTTGTTTACATTTCAAATGATAACCCCCTTCCCAGTTTCCCCTCCACAAACCTCCCATCCCATGCCACCTTCCCCCTTCCCCTTTGCCTCTAAGAGGGTGCTCCTCTACCCACTCACCCACTCCCTACCTAACTGCTCTAGCATCACCCCTACACTGGGGCAACAAGTCCCCATAGGACCAAAGGCCTTCTCTTCCATTGATGCCAGACAAAGTCATCCTCTGCTACATATGTAACTAGAGCCATGGTTCCCTCCATGTATACTCTTTGGTTGGTGGTTTAGTCCCTGGGGGCTCTGAGTGGTCAGGTTAGTTGATATTGTTCTTCCTGTGGGGTTGTGGTCCCCTTCAGACCCTTTAGTCCTTCCTCTACCTCTTCCACTGGGGTCCAGGGGCTCAGTCTTGTTGTTGGCTGTAAGTATCTGCATCTGTATTGCTGGAAGAACTTCTCAGACAACAGCCATGCCAGGTTCTTGTTAGCAAGTTCTTCTTGGCAAAAGCAATAGTCTGTGGGTTTTGTGTCTGCAGATGGGATGGATCCCCAGGTGGGGTGGTCTCTGGATGACATTTCCTTCAGTCCCTGTTCCATTTTTCTTTTTAAAAAAAATAATTACTAGGAGGTTAGAGAAATGTGTCAGTTAAAAAGGGCCTTCATAAAGCCTGAAGGAGAAAATCTATTCCCAGAAGTTGTTCCCTGATGTCCACATGCATGATGGGACTCATTTCCAAATAAATAAATATAATTTAAAACTTTAATAAAAGAATTCTTAGCTTGACCTAATTATTCTTTAGCAGTGACAGTCTCAGGGCATTTTAACATCTGTCAGAAGTTGCCTTTCCTGTATGACTTTCATTCTTCTGTGAATGATGTCTTCAAGCAACTTATACACTATTATTACTTTATTTCAATTAAAGTAAAATGCTTTTTTCCAAGATACTAGTTAGATCTGCTTTATCAGGCATATGAATTTCACTCAGAAGAGAGAACTTTTAAATCCTTAAATCATCCAAGAAATCTCTTCAATTCTTTCATGTCAAGGTTAATAATTAAATGTTTAATACCTCTTTAAGCTATTAAGCTAGCAATAAAAATGCAATATTTTAACCCAATTTACTCGATTAAGGAACAATCCCAGATGTTATTTAACATGAGGAATTGCACTGATCTGCATTTCATTCACATCTGAGTGCTAGAAAGAGACTTTCAAATTTGCAAGAAACTCATGTGACCCTTTTCCATAACCAAATAGTGTCTTCATTTCCTTGGTGTACTTCACTCAGTGCGATGCATCCTGTGTACCTGACATGGCTTCTACCATTTCCTGCACGAAACTTGCTGGCAGGTGTTACACAACCAACTTAAATTTAAATGAAAGTTTTACTCACCGCTCACAATATCGTTTTCCCTGCTCCATTTTTTCTTCCTTTTGTTGTCTTTCACAAATTGAACATGAATATTACTTGTTACTTTGATTTGGAAGTCAATGATGCAAATAATATTTATTTACCATGTGATTCTCAGTTCTGAAAGGTTATGTTTAAATCAAAAAAGAATAAATACATATAGACAAGGTGGTGTACCCCTTTCATATCAGCATTTGAGAGGCAGATTTCTGTGTTGTCTAGTCCAGTCTCATCTATATATTGAGACCCTCAAGAAAACAAACACACCAAGAAACAGGTAAACAAACAAAAATCAGCCTTTGTGACTGGGAAGGTTGCTTAGTGGTTAACAACATGTATTGCTCTTAAAGAGGACCCCCCATTTTACTTATAAGTATCAATGTCAAGTGACTCACAACCACCTTTTAGCATCTGATCCTTCTGGTCTCCAGAGGTTCCTGAACTCATGTGTAAATACTCACATGTACTTACACAGGTATACAATTTAAAACAATAGAAATAAATTGCGAACACACACACACACACACACACACACACACACACAATACACACTTTTTTTTTTACAATAAATCTGTTCCATTTTTCTAAAACAATGAACATGGTTAGTAATAGAGCAATGAACATTTAAGGATTTGGTAATAGTTCCTAGAATATCTTCCTTCATTTGTGGAAAATTGAAAAATATAGCCACTTGCTAATGTTAAGATTTAAAGAGAAACATTAAATATCCTGGACAGATGTTCTAATCTTGTAGGGGACTGATACACCTGTATATTAACCATCTCTAAAGAATGAGTCTGTTTCAGTGAAAATATAATTATTGCATCCTGACTGTCAACGTGCTCTGAATCCAAGCAGCGTTACAACTATAAAACTATATTTGGATTCTGGGGCCCAGTTAAAGCAGGACCTAGCTTAGCTGAACAAACAAGATCTCAATAAAAATGCTTTTCAGTTTTATTGTTCAGCTTCCCATGAAGTTGTTTGCTCTTTAGTTGTAGGTACACAGTTGCTAAAATCTAGCTCTTGCCTCATGCACTGGGAGCAGTGAATTTCCTTAGGAAATCACTGTTCTTTATGGCAGGTCAACCACAACACAAACCTGCAAATATTTATAGAGCCCTTACCTAGTACTGCTCTCTAGTTGATGCTGTGAAAAAAACTCAAGTAGGAATGAGAAGGCTTTTACCACCAGAAAGAACTAATATGTTTAGAAAGGTTGAAATTTACGTGGTTAATAAAGGAAGGTGGGGAAGATGTAGAGTAAATGAGACTGTACCAGAAAATGATGTAGGGGGATTTATGAAGGGAAAAACCAGAACCATTTTCTTTAGTGAGTGGGGGGCTGGGAAAATCAACACAGAGCTCTAGGACAACATTGCTTTGGAAATTATTCTCTAAGCACGGAGCCCCAATATTAAACAAATGAAAGGGAACAACTGAAAGTCAGCTAAATGTGAGACGCTTTTCTTTAGATATGTTGGAGATTAAGTTGGTTAGGAGATCCTGCCTAAAATTGTCTGGCTGTCATTGATTTCAGTTCTTAAGGTCAGGTCTGTTTATTTGTTATCTGAATAGAATTTTGTTATAAATGCATGAAAGAGGGAATGGGCTTCATGGATAGCTCAGTAATAAGCACACATATATGTCTTGCCAAGGACTTTGGTCCCAAGTACTCAAGTCAGGTTGTTCATATCTATTTGTAAGTCTAGCTTCAGGGTATTTCAATATCTTCTGGCTTCTTTGATAATCTGCATTTATGCACACACACACATACACACACACACACACACACACACACAGAGAGAGAGAGAGAGAGAGAGACAGAGACAGAGACAGAGACAGAGACAGAGAGACAGAGAGACAGAGAGACAGAGACAGAAAGAAGCAGGCAGATAAGAGATAGAGACACAATATGAACACAAACAAATCTTTTAAGGAAGGGGATGATAAAAGATTTATTTAAAGTTCACATCGTTTCCACCAGTAAAAAGATTACTAAAGTATACAAAACCAGCACAAGATCAAGGCAGACAAAACCATTGCACAGATGGGGTAGGTGATCTCTAGGCCTCACTTCATACTGAGTTGCTGCTGTCAGTGGGTTACTGTTACTGGGAGGGGAGACTCATTCTTTATTGAGCATATGGCCCGTGATAGTTTTCCTATGCTCCAGTGGATGGTTCATACACATGCACATATGGGCATCACTAAGTGAATGCAGTTGATTACAAAAAAGACATGATGTTGGTGGGAGCATGGTAGGGGACTAAGGAAGAATTAGTATGGTGAAATTGCCAGTATATATGATCATATTTCATCATAAACCTATGTATAACTATATATGTACATAATTTAAATTATTCCTATGCATAGAGTGTGTAGCTTGTTTTAGTGGCTTCCAAACTTATAGATTATATATTTCTATCAGTAATAAACTCTGAGCAAGTATAAGAAAGTAAGCTGAACAAGCCATGGAGGTCAAGGCAATAAGCAACACTCCTCCACAGCCTCTGCCTCCATCAGCTTCTGCCTCCAGGTTCCTTCCCTGCTTTAGTTCCTGTCCTGACTTCTTTAGGTGATGGACTATGCTATAAAAATGAAAGCCAAATAAACCTTCACCTTCCCAACTTGCTGTGGCCATAGTGGTTCATCACAGCAATAGAAACCCTAATTAGGACAGAAATTTCTGCCTGCCTGCCTACCTGCCTGCCTGCCTGTGGATCAGGATCTGAAGCCCCCAGCTTCTTTTCTAGTGCCTTGCATGATGTTATGCTCCTTAAACCTCTGAGACTAAACTTCTGACTAAGCCTCCAAAGTGTTCCCCCAATTAAGTACTGCCTTTTAAAAGAATTGCCGTGTTTGTGGTGTCTTATTAGAGCAACAGAACAGTTTGTAAACCAGAACTTATTATCAGGACAGTAGGGTATTGCTATGGTAGTTCTGGCTATGTTGTTTTGGGGAGGATTGCAGAAGAGCTTTAGAAATTTGAGCTTAAAAGCCATTGAGTGTTCAAAGCCTTGTGGCTTTTCTGTGGGAATTTGGCAGATACAAATGCTGAGAGCAATAGAGATGGTGGAGGCCCGGATTTTGAAATTCCAGAGGAAAGTAAGTCACTTTTTATTTTTAAATTTTTATTAGATATTTTCTTTATTTTATTTCAAATGGTATCCCCTCTGAAAACCTCCTATTCTCTCCTTCCTCTCCCTGTTCACCAACCCACCCACTCCCACTTCCCGATCCTGGCTTTCCCCTACACTGGAGCATCAAGTCACTTTTGAAAAAGGTTGTTTACTAATTTGAGTTGAGATTCTGTGGTTCTGGTTAGCTGGACTTGAAGAATCAGCAGTAATTAACCAGAGATCAGAACCCCTGTAGTAAAACCTTTGCTTTACTAGACAATTGATTTACTAGACAGCTGAAGCTGAGAGTTTAGCAATGATCAAGAAACCAACATCAAAGGTCAAGGATATTGCAAAGCCTGGTCCACAGAATCAACAAAGCAGGTTTCGTGGGGTTCACAGGGGCAGAAGCAGAAATAATGGAGTAGGTCCTAATCTAATATGTTATGGTTGTTAGCTTGGTGTTTTTGTGAGCTTCCTGATAGTGGGAGTTGGGGTGTCTCTGACTTGTTTACCTGTTCTTGGGACCCTTTTCCTTCTACTGGGTTGCCTTTTCCAGCCTTGATATAAGGGTTTGTGCCTAGTCTTGTATCTTTTTTATGACATTTTCAGTTTAAACTCCTGCTGTTTCCTGAAAGGAGTGGATTTGGAGTAGAGGGAATGTAGGAGGATACTAGGAGGACCGGAGAGAGGGGAAACTTAAAGAAATTAGCATCATTGAGATGAAATCTTCTGGGAAGTGGTCACTCAGAGTCAGCTCTCACAAGCTGCAATTCACAGGTGACCAAGGCAGTACCTCAAGCCTTGGATAGTGTAAGAGTTACCCAGGAGATACAGGCTTTGAAAGCATGAAGGACTCATGGACAGCAGCTGAAGCCATGGTCACTGGTAAAAGTGCATCCTCAGTAGCAGTTGGATGCCTAAGACTGAGGGATGCTTGCAGAGAGGCTGGGGCTTGGCACCATGTACAGAGTCTCGGCGAGGCTGTTGGTGGAAGTTTGTCACAGTTGCAGCAGAGACCCCAGTGTTATGGAGATGCCAGTCCCATGGGATGACCACGAAGATTAGCAGCAGTGGTGGGATGGGAGCCAGGCAGAACCTAGAAGACAAGATGTGAGTGCTGCAGAGGACAGAGGCAGAGAAGTGAACAAAGCTCATACAGAAGCTCAGAAGAATGTGAGTAAGGCTCAGATTGTGGAAATTGAGTTATTTACATACAGTTGAAGTTTTAATTGCTGTGTTCAGATTGTGACTGTACCCAGTTTTTTACTCCCTCCTGAAGTAAGAAACTACTCAACTTCCTTTTGAGTTTATAGGCACCCAAGTTTGGGAGACTTTAAACTTAAAACAAAAAAAAGGAAGAGAGAATTTTGAGTTTAAAGATATGTTGGATTTTAAAACAGACTGGATGTTTTTAAAGATAAAACTTTTATTAAGGCGTTTTTTTTTATTAAAGATGTGATATTGTTTTTCAGTTTATAAAAATGTTTTATGCTGTAATGTCCGTGTATGTTGTGTGACCTTCGTGATAACCAACAAAGGAAAAGCTGTGTGATATGTTTGTATGTCAAGTTAGTATGGGGTCAGTTGTGCTGGATAGTTTGATATCAAATTGATGAAAGCTAGGATCATCAGAGAGGAAGGTGTTTCTGTTGAGGAAATTGAGTTGCCAATCTTTGGAATACATTTTATAAAATTTACTGAAATTCAATTTGTAGAAATCCATAATTGCTGTGTTGTTATATAAACATGTAAACATAATATATATAAGTGCATCTATCATACATATGTTTATATTTATTTAATTCATATTAAGTCATTACATTATTTAATATTATAAGTATTAAATTATTATATTTAATATTAGTAGTATTTAATTTCTATTTATATAATATATTCTTTCCATATTTTTTAGAAAGAATAAATTATGCTTCTGAGTAAGTAAAGCATTGGTTTTAGAGCATTGGGAATGGTGAAGAAGAGAAAAGAGAATCATATTCTGCCTAATGTGCCTTAGCTTTTGTTGTGAAATAAAGTATCACGCTTCCTGTTATTATGCTGAATCCTAATACTTTCTAATTCCCAAATGATATTTGATGACAAAGCCAGTGAGAAGTAATCAGGTCATGAGGCTTGAGCCCTCATTATTGGGATTAGTGTTCTTTAATGAAAACTGGAAGAGAGTTTACCTCCTTTTTCCATATCATATAAGGATAAGTGGAAATCTCCTCTACCTATCCCCTTGATACCAGCACTTCAGTCATGAACTTGTAACATCCAATGCTGTGTGAAATAAGCTATACAGATTGTGTTCCCATTTGCAACCCAAGTGGAGTAGGAACACTTTCACTCTTGCTTCTGTGATCCTTACCCTGGCTTTTTATTTATTTGTTTGTTTGTTTGTTTGTTTTTTCTTCACAAAGGTCCACAAGGACCTTCAATCTCCAGTAGTTACATTCAGCTAGCCATGTTCCAATTCAGAGCTAGTAGATTCTAGGCTGACCTTATCTTCTATCTCTACTCTATTTAGATTTTATCTCTAAATAAGCACATACAATATTGAACCATCCAGTGTTTTGTTTTGACTTCTGGCCAGCCAGTTATTCTGAGCTTTTCAAAATATTTTCCTTGACTGTGGTGGTGTCATATGTTCTATAAACTTCATTTTCTTTAGACAACAAGGAAAAGACTTCTCTGTCCTAGATAGAGGGCTTTTGAGTTAGCTCAGTTGTTGTCACTGAGCGTTTTTCCCCCTATGATTCTGCTAAAGATACTATGCTAACCTTAACATTCAGAGAAACAAAACAACCTGAATTTTCCTTGGAGTTAGAAAATATATCCATTCTCACTTTAACTTGAAGAAACCATACTCATAACTGTTCTTTTCATTGTTTTAGATTTAAGAAAAAAGATGGTTGTAGGGAACAAATTCAGTCCTGAGTGAATACATATTTTTTATGTCGCATGATTCACATACCCATGTAGGATACAGCCATGTCATGGATGTCAATGCCTCTGGCAGGTGAAAATGCCAAAGCCTTCTGCATTGTCCTGTGTGTGGCTCAGATGGTTGTCAAAGCCTTTCTCTGCTTCATATACAGACGTTGATAGGGTTTGCAGACTATGCCTACCTTAGCACCTTCCCTCCCTTTATCATGTTTGTGGTCTATAGACTGCTTGTCTAAAGCCTACAGGGACTCCTCCTATGGATATTAGCTAAACCAGCCTCCTTATTCTACTGGAAGTAGTAACCCTGCCTCATTGTTTTTCTGTATGCAGTAACCCAAACCCTTGTTTAGCTGTATGCAATAACCATATTTCCCTGTTTACTTGTATTGTATAACTATACAGAGCTTCCAGGATACTGTGACTTCTCAATCTGAGGGTCTGCCCCACCCAAGCTTTTCTGTGTTCATGTATCCATATGGCTGTCCCTTTTTTCTCTGCAGCCCCAGTCAAGGCAAGAACATAGTTCAAGTTTGTATAATTAATCTTAAAATATATACACATAAATGTTCCTCCTATTTGGGGAGATGGTGGAGGAGGTATTGTTGTTTATGCATGGAGACCTTTGCTATTACCCCATTGTTTGATAATTCCTGAAATAAATCTTTAGTAAGGTTCTTCTCTTGTTTGAACATGGAGGACATGCTTCTGTTTTGCATCATCAGAGGCCAATTGGAGGCCCGTTTTTGTTTCAAGTCTTAATATTGACTCCTAGATGTTTATTGTAATCTTTTATACACAAAGCTTTCTCCATAAATTGGTGTTTAATTGTCTATAAGATTTTTTTAAAGTGAGGATTTTGAAGCTAAAAGTAAACACATCGATTTTCACCTCAGAAAACAATTATAGGGATGGTTTGATTTTTTGATAGATTGTTTCTTATATGTATGGTAATGAAGGGCAGAAACCCAAATGAAAATGTAATTATCACTACGTCATGCTGAGTTGTGTCCTTTTCTTCTTTTGTCTGTGTGTCAAAGACTACTCCCAACTATGAAAAACTCACCAGTGAGGAAACAGGAGTTGTTTGCGGCAAATGAGTGACAGTTGCAATTTTATTTTTAAATATTTCTTGATTTAGTTAGTTATAGGTTTGTGAGGAAGAAACTCATTCTGTAATGCAGGATGACTGGGAGCTCCTTATGTAACCTTGGATAGTCTTGACTGCTTAAGTACCATGCCTCTTGCTTTAGAATGCTAAGTTTATAGAGGCAAGCCATCTCTACTGCTGATTGCAGCACCATCTCTCTCCTCTCTTTTATTACTCATTGAGCTTTATTTTTCTCTTTTTAAACTAGACATTGGTATGGAACTATAGTAAAATATAGAGGCACTGACACTACTTTCAGCATTTAAAGAACTGTCATATACCTTCCCTCTTCCTTAAAATATATACAGGTTACCACTGGCCAGTTTCTAATCTACTACGTTATGTAAATGGTATATTTCGTTTCTCCTCTGAGGAATAAGGACTTATAAATAACAATTCTAACAAATGTTTTCATTTCAAATCGATCTTGTAAGGTCATATGACACACAGAGCCGTCTATCAAGCTTTTAGAGGAAAGGGGAAAGGTAGATTATAAAAGATGATACTTTATCAAGTTTTACCTCTTTGACAGTAGATCTCTATGTAGCACATGGGAAAGTGCAAATATTAAAGATTCATCACTAACATTGTGTAGAAACTTTCAAATGCATTAACGTTGTTCTCTCAAAAAATTCTGTATTATTCTCTGCATTTATGCGAATCCATGCTGAAGGAGCTGGTCTCATTAAGACAATTTTATAATAATATATAAAAGCTACTAGAAAATGTCTTCAATAGTGTGTCTCAACAAGCCTTTCTGAATGAGATACTTTGCAATTTCTACTTAATTGTGTTATGAAGATGAGAGTGTTGTGAATGGGACTTTTAAAGCACTTGAAAATAACTTTAACCCTTTAGTTTTTTTAAAGACTTATTTATTTTTATATGACTATACTGTAGCTGTCTTCAGATACACCAGAAGTTATCAGATCCTGTTACAGACCGTTGTGACCCACCATGTGGTTGCTGGGAATTGAACTCAGGACTTCTGGAAGAGCAGTTGGTGCTCTTAACTGCTGTGCTATCTCTCCAGCATAGTGTTCATAGTTTCAGTTCAAACTCACTTGATCTACCTTTTTATCAATGATGGAAATCTTAATTGTTAACCTAGATCTTTGAAAACTTATTTCTGAACTAGAATAGAGTCTAATAGGCTATGTCCTATTCCTTATGCCATTTGCAGATTTACATGTCAAGTATTACATTTTCTAGGTGCATGAATGATATATTTGAAATCATAAATGTTCATCAAAGAGGACACCAACCCCCTTACAAAACCTTCCACCCAAAATGTGTCCTGTCTACAAGATGTGTAGGGGTAAAGATGGAGTAGAGATTGAGTAGAAGGCCAACCACTCACTGATACAATTTTAGACCAGGAGATACAATCAACTGATTGTATCTGATACAATCAACTAGGAGAAAGCCAACCCCAAATACTATTAATAATACTCTGTTATGCTTGCAGACAGCAGCACACCATAACTGTCCACTGAGAGGCTTCATCCAGCAGCTGATGGAAACAGATGAAGAGAACTTACCTCCACGTATCTTGTAGGCAGGACAAATTTTGGGTGGAAGACTTTGTAGGTGAGTTGGTGTCTTCTTTGATGGGTATTTCTGATTTCAAATATATCAATCATTCATCTAGAAAATGTCTTGTGGAAGAGTGGGTAGAAGGATTGAGGGAATCAAAAGGATGCCACAAAAAGATCTACAGAGTTGACTATCATGAACACATGGGGGCTTACAGAGACTGAACCACCAAAGAGCATCCAGGGGCTGGATGTAGGTCCCTTACACGTATGTAGTCATTGTATAACGTAGTCTCCATGTGGTTCCACTAATAATTGAAGCAGAGACTTACTGTGACTCTATTGCCTCCCCTTGCATCCCTTTTCCCTATCTGGGTTGCTTTTTCAGGCTTCACTGGGAGATGATGTGTCTGGTCCTGATGCAAGGTGATGTGCAAGGACAAGTAGCTACCCATGGGAGGGGGTTTTTCCTTCTCAGCAGAGAAGGGGAGAGGGGAAGGAGGGGAGAATGTATGTGAGGCTTGCACTTGGAAGAGAGGAGGGATGGGGGTCATGACATTGGGATGTAAAGGGAGTAAATAATAAATTAAGGGGAACAAAGATTCATAGGTTTTAGTGTTAGTCCCCAGTCTGTGAAACTACTAGGAACTAGGAGATCCCTTAGGCAGAACGCAGTGGAACATCTTTAGGTTTCTCAGGGGACATTTTGAAGGGGATAGAAGACTCTAGGCTCTTTTCCCTTCTTACATTTTGGTCATGGGCTGAGTGACATTTCTCTACCATACAACCCACAGAATATGTAGTTTATAAACTGTCATCTCACAGAAAACATTGATCTTTTATAAATTGGCTACCTCAGGTATTTTATAGTGATAAAATGTTACTAACAATATGACCTCATTCCAGTCTATGTCTGCCTTCCATGGGTCTTATGAGGATCAAAGGATTTTATTATGTGGTCTTGTTATTCAGAATCCTTTTTATTCTGAGAATTTCAGTCTGAAATTCTGAAAATTCTGTCTTTAAATCATTGCTTATTCATAAGACAAATATATAAAGCACATAAAATAACTTCAGGATTACATCAAGAATCTCTTATAAGTACAATTTTATATTTTCTATGTATAATATAGAAAAATATATAACAATATTATATTACATATGACATATAATATATGTACATATATTATACATATGTACATATGCATGTAATATTATACATGTGTGTGTATATATATATGTGACTATAACTTATACCTACTCATAATATGAACCCCATCATTTTTCTATTTTTCTACCAAAGATCAAATATTTATTTCATTTATGATTTTCACAATACTGGTGGATACCAATTCCCATATGGGATATGTACTTATAATTTCACTACTGAATAGATTCCTTATTAAATATTGTATAGTCAAGCTCATTGTTACAGAAAGAAGAAATGAACCATATGGCACCATGTTAGCAGACTTGCTTATACTTATAAAGAGACTATTAATGTTTTTGAGAGTGACAATAGATAAGGCAGTTACATACCTTTATTGAAGAGCTTACCAGGCTATTGCATACACTGATAGATGTGCTTCCTGCACTAAAGCTACCAACAAGCTGCTGAACTTGATTAGAACAGAAACTTGCTTTAGGCATTGCTGTATATTCAGTGACTTCCATAATACTTGATCTATAATTGGTAATCAATATATAAATTTACATAATTACAATCTCTGGGATTTGCTTTCTGTGCTACTTTCTTCATATTCTGACATCTGGAGAAGACATCCTTGCCCAAATGTGCAGTGGTATCTAACACAGGAAGAAAAATATATTTAACTGTTTACTGCTTCGCCTCATTTACAATCTCTTGTTGCTTCTTGGCAGGATACTCTTAACAGACACTTGCCTATCTCGAACAGACTTGTTTGTTCGTTTGTTTTAGTTCTCTCATGCAATACATTCTGACTGCAGTTTCTCCTCTTTTCACACTGTCTGTACCAACTCCCCTCTCACCTAGATCCAGTCTTCCTCCATTTCCCTTCAGAAAAGGGCAGGTCTCCCAGGGATATTAATTAAACACGGCATGACAAGATACAATAGCACTAGGCACAAACCCTCATATTAGGGCTGGGCAAGGCAACTCAGCAGGAGGAACGGTGTCCCAAGAGCAAGGGAAAGTGTCAGACATACCCCCATTTCCACTGTTAGGAGTTCTACAAAACACCACACTAACAAACATAGCTTCTTTTCAGAGGAGCTAACACAGACCCAAGCAGACTCCATGATTGCTTCTTCAGTAGCTGTGAGCTCCTATGAGCCCTACTTAGTTGAGTCTCTGGTTCTGTTAAACTTCTATGACTTCTAATCTTCCTTCTCCTCCTCTTCTGAAAGTTTACTGAGATCCAAGGAAAGGGACCTAATAGAGATCACCATTTTAAATGATCTCTCTCTCTCCCCCCTCTGTCTCTGTCTCTGTCTCTGTCTCTGTCTCTGTCTCTCTCTCTCTCTCTCTCTCTCTCTCTCTCTCTGCCTATTATTTAGCTATGAATCTCTGCATATGCTCCTAGCAGCCTCTGGGGGAAGCTCCTCTGATGATGTTTGGATCAGGCACCAAACTATGAGTATAGCAGCATGTTATTAAGTATCATTTTATGTTTTTTTCTATCCTAGGTCTCTGGGCCATTCAGTCTTTGGCTCCTGGTCATCAGGCAGTGTTGGGCATGGGCTCCATTTTGTGGCTTGTGCCTCAAACTAGACTAGTCATTGGTTAGCCACTCTCACAATTTCTGTGCCTCTATTGTCCTAGCATTTCTTTCAGGCACAATAAATTATAAGTTGGAAATTTGTCAGCGGAATTTTTGTCCCAGTCTCACAACTGGAAGTTGCCTAGTTATAGAAGATGGATGGTTCAAGGTCTGTATTCTCAATTCCTAGCAGTCCTTGTTAGAGTCATCCTCATAGAATCCTTGGAGTTTCTACTGCACTAGGTTTCTACACAGCCCCTAGTTCCCTTCCATTCAAGTTGTCTTTCACCATATTCTCCCCCTCCCACTTTCCCAAACCCACCTGACCTCTCTGATTTTATCCTTTTAATGCCATTTTGAGTAGATTAGAAATCTCTAGTATGAACATTGTTATTGTAATGTAGAATGATTGCTTTAATGTTTTTTGTTTTATTTTAATATTTTGTAATCATTAGCATACATTCCTTTTTACCATTAGTGAACAATATGAACAGACAACATTTTAACCACTATACATTTTTCATATAGTGTAGTATTTAGTTACTCCAAGATTTCATGATAGAATTTGGTCTTTATTCCCTTAATGAGAAAAACAAATGAGGTTGCAAAACATTACAGACTTTTTCACTAGTAAAATTAGTTTTGTACTAACTCTAATAGTGGAAACTAGAAATATGAAAATCAACATTTTTCTTTACTCTGGTTCCCTTAATTTACTTAAAGATATCAAACAACAGCCTTCTGTATTAAAACCTTTCAGTTTATGATAAGAACAATGTAGACTAATGCACATAGCATAAGTGATTATACATAGTAAGAAAATAAATGAATGTGACTATTTTTCAATGCATCCAGATTTCATCCTGTGCTTATGCTTTGTGAATTTATTCCCATGGTGATGGATGAGTTCAAAGAGACAGACATTAGGGAATGGAATATTAATATCTGAGGTCTCAAATGATTTTCTTCCTACTCTGACAATATTGAATGAGCTCAAACTAATGTTAGCATCAGAATCTTCAAAACATAATTCATCCTGAAGAAAAGAGAATCAATATGAACATCAATATCTTCTTTCTTAGAACTTTAATTCACTTCTATATACAAGTTGTATAATCCTGATCAACTAATAAATTTCACTATGACTTCACCTATAATTTTTCTTTTTAGATTTATCCTGTACTCCTCCATTGGGTCTTATGATCATACCTTTGTTCATTTTACAGTGTCTCTTCTGTTGTAGTTTCTAGGATATATCAGTGGACATAAGAACCAACAATCCATAACAGTATGATTTGGTTGGTGAGACCTGCTATAAATAAAATAAACTCATTTTATCCCATGAGAGAATGTTACAAATAATATAGGAGGAAAAAACTTGGCAAGGGTAGATACAAGCTTAGGAGAAATAAAATAGATGTGAAGTTTAATTGAGTATTCCAGTGAAGACTTATTTAAAAGAAAAACTTGAAAAATACCTGAAAGAGATGAGTAAGTGAGCCAGTTATTCATCCAAGTAAGAACCACCCCATGTAGAGTTAAAAGCAATGCGACAGGCATCTGGAAACTATATCAGTTGGAAACAGAAGGCTGGACAAAGGGACTTTGAGAGAAAATAGATTGTGAGGAAACAGATGTCAGGTATTGGAGGATTTAAGATCATCATAGTTGTGTACCTAAGAGATATATTTTAAGTAATTGTATCTTTAACGGCCATATTTTTCCACTCCTGCCTACTTAATTCTGGAGTTGCAGGATGCTGCAGTATGGAAGATTTTTGTTGTTATTGTTGTTTGCTTGTTTTGTTTTTTTGGTGGTGGAGGCAGTGGAGTATTTATGATGTGGGGTCTTGGTGAAGGCAGTCTAGATCTCCAGATGGGTGTGTGTGAAATGTAGGTTGTGCTGCTGCAATGGTTCCTTTCTCCTTGTAAGTTGTGTATTGGCCATTCATCCCTACTGCCAGAGTTTACTCTCACCAGTGGTCCAAAACTAGAGAAAGTCATTATGGGAACTTAGGCTCCCAAACAATGAGTCATAATTCCCTTTTTCTCTTTATAAATGTTTCAGGCATTTTATATCAGTATAATAGAAACTAATGCAGAGAGTAAAAATGATTTTGTATAATATGTAAATAAGAATATGGACTGTATTCTAATCCATACAAACTTAATTTAAAAAAAAAAAACATGCTTTGGAAGAAATCTGCCGATTCCATTGTAAACGGTGGATTATTAGTGTCATTTCTTTATACATTGATGTTAGAAATAGTTGGTCTACATTTTGAAAGATAATTATACTTTCTTTAGTATGATTCCCACTAAGAAGAGGTTCTTCATTTTGCTTTGAAGTTGACTGGGCTTCTGAGCTCTTTGGCTGATATAATATAGTCACTTATGGTATTTTCAAGGCTGGGACATAAAATAAACATCCAGTTTCCACTACTTACCTCCTGTTTCTCTTGTGTGCTTTGTTTAAGATTCATTGTTGTTTCTTTTAAATGTGAGCAGGACTGTTCTTTGCTAACAAGGCTGGCCTTGAACTTATATAGCAGAGGCTGGTTTTGACTTCATTGTCTTTCTATCTCACCATCCAAAGTTCTAAGATTACAGGCATATGTCACCATACTGGCCTGCTCTGTTCTCTTGATCCCCCACGCTACAAAAGTCATGTTAAATATCCTGATTACACTAGATATGCCATATTAGAAAGAGTTCATGAGAGTGTCTCTTAAAGGAGATAGAGACATGTCTGATGAAACCCAGCTTTTCACTGTCTTATATTTGTCCCATGACAGCTCATAGATAAAAGCTCTCAGTCATATAGCTTTGATAGTGACTTTGGCCTTGCCTCTATCTGATTTACAGTTCCTGAGTACTCAAGTCATATCATATGAGTCTAATGGATTTTCAGGCCCTTGAGTCAGTAAGTGCATATCATTTTGAAAGCCTTAGTTTTAGGACAGTGTTTCTTATATAAAAACAAAAACTTAAAATTAGCTATCTTTTGAACATTTAAATAATGTAACATTTATCTACATTTTCTTGAGAGGGGACACAGGAGTTGTGGAAATAATCCTGATACAAGAAATAGCAGATATTAGTGGCTTACAATTGAACTGAAGTGTGAGAGTCAAAGGAAGAATAGAACTCTTCATACGAGCTACAAAGGTATAGGCCTCAACTATTTGAAGGAGATAAGACATTTAAGTTGACTATCCCTAACACCCAGTTCAGAAATCTGAAGTATTGCAAAACCAGAAATATTTGAGTACTGACAACATGACACAAGTATAAAATTCTAGACCTCAACTCCCAAAATGCAGACACAGTAAAATTATGAATGCATCTTCAGATTATGTATATATGTGAAACACAAATGAATTTCATTCTTAAAATAGTCATTCCTTTCCAATTCCTTTTATTATGTATATGTAAATATCCTAAAATTAAAAAACCCTGAAATTCCAGACATTCTTTGTCCCAAATATTTTTGGAAAGGGCATTTCATACTGCTAGCAATAAAATGTAGGATAAAATTCACAATTTTACCCAGAAAGAGGATTCGGCATTTTTCAAAATGAATGTCTTTATCATTTACTGAGATGTAAGAGGTTAAAAATGTAGGAAGTTAAAATTTATTATTATTATTATTATTATTATTATCATTATTATTATTAATTTAATGCATTACCTGGATTTTTAGTTCATTAAACTTGCATGCTACTTCACATCCAAACAGAAAAAAAAATGTTAGGAAAATGTATGAATAACCTTCATATCTAGAATCATATGTGGAGATCTAAGTGGAAGTTGCTGGGCTAGACAGAAAGTGGATGAAAGCACAATGGGAAAGTATACAGACCTAGTATTAGAGAACACACATTTGATGGGGTCCAAAGATGTGATGCATTCAGCAAAGATGTACAAAGGGTTAGAGAAGTGAAAGAGCATCTAGGACTGATTTCTATGGAATCAGTACTGCTATGAGCCAGCAGTACTGACTCCAGAACCAAGACTGCCATTCATTAGCACACTGAGCACCAGGAAAACAGCATGGAGGGGTAATGTCTAGTTGTCTTCATTCATAAAAATGTCGGTGGTACATTGAAACTTCTGTGTAGGCAATCGCCAGGAAAACTTGAGCAAATGCTCTCAGATAAAGATTTGTGTATTCAAGTTAGGTTGGTGTGACTTGGAGACATTTTGGTGAGGGTGTTGTCAGAACCCACTCAGAGGCAAAGGGGAGGGATGAGGGGTGGAGAATTCGTGGAGGTGGGAGACCAGGAAGGAGGACAACATTTGAGATATAAATAAATAAAATAATTAATAAAAAAATAAGAAGAATGGTTGGAAGGGCGCTCTTCTGCCTTGTCCTTGTCAGGGTCATAGGCTGTAATGTAGAGACAGTTTTAGAGGATACCAAGCCTTCACCAAACTACACTGTATTGATATGCCAAATGATCACCACTGCATGAGTGGTAGAATGTTTAGTTTTCCATATTGATTTGTTTTTCTATGTGTGTGTGTGTCTGCACAGGTGTGTGTGCACATGCATGCATCAGTGCCTGACCAGGACACATATGCAGAAGTCAGAGGAAAATTTGAAGATGTTTCTCCTTTCTACCACATGGGTACTCAGGATCCAGTTCAGGTAGTCAGGTTTAGCAGCATATGCCTGATTCTTCTGAACGACTCCATCTGCCTGTGTAGTATAGTTTTTTCTCCTTTGTATATTCTGTTATATGTGTTTATTGATTCTATTATGCAAGCTACAATAACAATATAGTCAAACATATTTGCCTTCAGGAGAAGCACAGTTAAATTTCACTTTGCTGATTTTTCTCATCTTCATTTCCACATGTGCTTATTTCAAATTAAAATTCTGATATCAAAATCTTGTTATCTTACCCCCTTAACTGCTATTAAATATAATGTTAAGTAAAAAATAATTTATGATATTATACAGAGTTTGAAAATAAAAATAAAAGTTAAAAAAGTGATTAAATCTGTCATTAAGTGTTTCTCTTTCAAAGAAGCAGATAATATATCTCATACTTAGGCTCTAAAACCTTCCTCATTACTTGTTTAATGACCTGGGAGATTAAAACCACCCTTTATTCTACCAATGAATGAAATATCAATTTAAATTTTAAATTTGGCTTCTATTTCTTTCTCGTTATTGGTATTTGGTTAGATGTACACGGTAGTCAAACTTTTAGCAAAATCGAGATTGAGTAGGTCAAGATAGCATAATCATGAACAATATGTTATTGGAATATTATGATGCTTCTGGAAGAACAACAGATACAACTTTCATCTATGGTGATATTGCTGAAGTTTTGAAACAAAAGAAACAAAAGACAGCTTTAAAGGCCAGGGTAGCTGTTTTTAAACACACCAGAAGAGGGTGTAAGATCTCATTACAGATGGTTGTGAGCCTCCATGTGGTTTCTGGGATTTGAACTCAGGACCTTTGGAAGAGCAGTCTGTGCTTTGAAATCCTGTCTCAAAAAACCAAAATAATAATAATAATAATAATAATAATAATAATAATAATAATAATAATAATAATAATGGAGAGGATAGAATTTGCTTTACAGAAACCTCTTGGTACATTATGAGGGTCAAGTTCCAATTAACCTAGAGTAACTAGAGACAGAATATAGTGTTCACACCAGCTGATCACTCCTGCCTTGGCAACACTATAAACTCTGGTCAGTGATTTACCCTGATAGCATGTAGCTGGCCTTGAAGCATGCACCCTCTGCCTAGCATTGTAGAGTACCTGTTAATATGTTTTTCTTAAAGTGTTTGGGCATGTGCAAGTTTATGTGAGTGTACACATAATGGTTTGCCTGTGGATGTCAGAGAACAACCTGTTACTCTTCGATTTCCATATTGTTTGAGATATGGCCTCTTGGTGACTGTTGCTACACACTCTGTGCTCACTGGCCTGCAAGCTTCCCAGGACTCCCCTGTCCCTCCAAACCCTTTCACTAAATGAATGAAGGGATTAAAGATAGATAGTACAACTGGCTGTTCCTGAAATAATATTTTCTGGATATTGTTGGGAACAGAATAAAAGACACTTGGTGGCTTTTATTGTTGGTGGTTTGTTTGGTGTGTGTGTGCGTGTGTGTTTGTATGTCTGTGTGTATCTGTCACTGTCTGTGTATAGGTGTCTGTCTGTACATGTGTTCTGAAATATTTTTCTTTCTGGTTAATTAACCTAAAAAATCCTGTCAATATTTATTATGTATAGGGATGTATTTAAGGCCCAGCCATGTGTGCAAAGATGTAAGCATGGCTGATACACACCTCTTCCTTCAAGGAACTTCAGTCAATAAGGACCAATCACTGATGCAGATCAATACTGTAGGTTTCTCGTGGAACTATGTACAAACTATGTCCCCCAGGGAAATGCCACTGGATGGAGACAACTTTTACTCATCCAGCAATGAGAAGATGCAATCAACAGAATTAGGGATAGCATCAAGAGCATACTAAACCAGCCTTCCATCCCCCCACCCCCCCAAAAAAAAATAGTGGTACAGACACACAACTCCATGTCCACTTTGTGTGGGTTCTAGAGATTCAAGTCAGTTTCTCAGGCTGGCTTGGCAAATGTTTTACGTATTCTTTCCATACTTAATCATCCTCTCAGCCCTACAAAGTAGGTTTTCTGATAAAGTTATCGCTTTTTAACCACTTTAAGTCTGAAAATTCCAAAGTGGAGCCATGATTACGTGTGTTACTATCTGAAGTTATTAAAAGGTATACTGAGAAGGCTTATACACAAGAATGTACTGACAAATATTTTAAATACTGGAATTTTCTCCAGCTGTTATCATTGCACAATTCATTTGGGTTGTGAATATGGTGTGGTGGGTACTTTTATTTTTATGTTTGCTTTTGGCTAGTGACTAATATTAACATTTGACTTGTTAGTTAATATGGCTAGAGAATGTAAATTCAACACATTATTTCAAAGAACTGGCTCTTGATGGTGGTCTTGTTCTCAGTTGATTTCATGTTTTCAGGCACATTGATTTTTGGTCTAACTTTTATTTATTTTCTCCTGGTTACTTTAGACTTAATGATGTAGTTTTCGTGGAGTGGAAGCTGAGATAAATTGATTTAGTTCTCCTTGTCTTCTGATACATATATTCAATGCTGGAAGTTTCCCTCTAAGCATGTTTTCAATGCATTTAAAAATTATAAGTCATGTGTAGTTTTATTCCAAAAGATTACAGAACTCTTTTCTCTTCAAAAAGTCCATTTCCTACTTTCATGTCAAGAGATTGTGTGTGTGTGTGTATGTGTTCATGTGTGTGTATGTGCATGTGTGTGTGTGCATGTGTGTATATGTGTGTGTGTCTATTCAATGAGGGTTGCTTGAGTGAGCAGAAGTGCAAGGTTATTTACCTGAATAACATAAGGTATTTTTCAGCACCTATAATGCTGAATAATAGGACAGCTCCATCCCCAGAAACCAGTAATGCCAGTTGTTCCTCAGCGAAGAGTAGGTGTCATGAGTCCCTTGTCTATCCATGATGACAGGTTGACAGGCCCAGTCTTAAATAAACCACCATATCTTCAGTAAGTCCATGAGTGTAACTGGCATACCATAACCAGATGTTATGTTTTTGTGGTATATGTTCTTTTCCTCAGGCTCTTACTCTTTTCTGTGTCACCTCTAATGATACTCCTGTATCCTGGAGGAGAGAAATCCTAGTAGAGATGATTTTGTTTACTTATTTTTAGCACTTTGACCAGGTATGAGACTTTTTCATTAGCCACCACTCATGGTGGTGAAGCTTCTCTGAAGAAGGCATGGGACAGCACTAATATATGGATACAAACAATTTTTCATTTATTTTTTATGTTTATTGTATTTTGATTTATTTGTATTTTTTAAAAAATTATTTAATCTTTTTATACAGTCCAGATTTTATTCCCCTCCTGATCCACCCTCTTACTATTCCACATCCCATACCTCATCCCGCCATATCCACGAGGATGTCCCCACCATACCGGACCTCCTACTCCCTGAGGCCTCATGCTCTTGAGAGTTAGGTGAATCTTCTCTGACTGAGTGCAAAGCCAGCAGTCCTCTGCTGTATATGTTTTTGGGCCCTCATATCAGCTAGTGTATGCTGCCTGGTTGGTGGTCCAGTGTCTGAGAAATCTTAGGGGTCCAAGTTTGTTGAGACTGCTGAACCTCCCTTTCCTCTGGCTCCTCTCCCTGCAGTTCTTGTAGACAGGAACAATTATGGGTCAGAGTTTTTGACCATGGGATAGCAACATTATCACTCACTTGGTGCCCTGTCTTTCTTCTGAAAGTGAGCTCTACAAGTTCCCTCTCCCTGCTGTAGGGCACTTCATCTTAAGTCCTTCCCTTTAAGTCCTGGGAGTCTCTCACCTCCCAGATGTCTGGTATATTCTAGAGGGTCCCCCTACTTCCTACCTCCTGAGGTTGCCTGTTTCCATTCTTTCTATGGTCCTCAGGGATTCATTCTTTTTCTCCCACCCAATACCTAATCATGTTCCCCTCTTCCCCTTCTTGTCCCCTTTCCTACCTAAGACCCTCCCCTCCTCCTCTGATCGATTTCTTCCCCCTTTCAAGTGAGATTGAGGCATTCTCACTTGGGCCCTTCTGCTTGTTGACCTTTTTGAGTTCTATGGACTGTATCCTGTGTATTCTGTACTTTTTTTTTTGACTAATATACATTTATTTGTGAATACATACCATGCATCTCCTTTGGGGACTGAATCACTTCACTCCAGAAGATATTTTCTAGTTCCATCCATTTGCCTACAAAACTCAGAATATCCTCATTCTTAATAGTTGAGTAGTATTTCATTGTGTAAATGTACCACATCTTCTGTATCCATTCTTCTGTTGTGGAACATGTGGGTTGTTTCCAGCTTCTGGCTATCACAAATAAGGTTGCTATGAACATAGTGGAACACTTACCCCTGTGGCATGGTGGGCTATCTTTTGGGTATATTCCCAAGAGTAGTATAGCTGGATCTTCAGGTGGATCTATTTCCAACTTTCTGAGAAGTCTCCAGATTGATTTCCAGAGTAGTTGTAGCAGTTTGCAATCCCACCAGCAATAGAAGACTGTTCCTCCTTCTCCACATTCTTGCCAACATGTACTGTGGGGTTTTGATCTTAGCCATTCTGATTGGAAACACAAACTTTTTTTACTTTGTTTTATTTATTTACATTTCAAATGTTGTCCCCCTTCCCAGCCCCCCTTCTATGAGACCCTCACCCTATCACCCCTCCCCTTTGCCTCTAAGAAGTTGCTCTTCTACCCACCCATCCACTCCCTCCTAACCCCTTTAGTACCTCCCTTTTCTGGTGCATCAAACCTCCACAGGACCAAGCTCATCCCCTACTACTAAGGCCAGACAAGTCAGTCCTCTGTTAGATGTGTAGCTGGGGCCTCAGACCAGCCCATGTATGCTCTTTGGTTGGTAGCTTAGTCCCTTGTAGCTCTGAGGCATCCGATTAGTTGATACTGTTGTTCTTCTTATGGGTTTGCAATCTCCTTCAGCTCCTTCATGCCGTCCCTTAACTCTTCAGTTGGGGTACCCAGCTTCAGTTCAATGGTTGGCTCTAAGTATCTTCTTCTGTCTCAGTCAGGTGCTGGCAGAGGACAGGCATGTCAGGCTCCAGTCTGCAAGCACTTCTTGGCATCAGGAATAGTGATGCCTGGGCCTGGGATGGATTCCAAGTTGGAGCAGTCTCTGGATAGTCTTCCCTTCAGTCTCTGCTCTATTTTTTTTGTCCTGAATTTCCTTTAGACAGGAACAATTCTGGGTTAATAATTTGGAGATTGTTGGGTGGCCCCATGCTTCAACTGGATGCCATGTCTTAACAATGTGCTGATTTGGCAAAACAATATGTGCCTTTGTAGAGCCTGTAACCTTCCTAACTATGGAATTTTGAGCATGGAATTTTGAGCATGTTTGAGATGCCAGGAGGTGGTTAGTTACCTCCATAATAGTTAAGCCATTACTGTACTATTGGTTCCATCTTGGCTGGCATGCCAGTACTGTTGCTTGCAGAGTTCATAGCTAATCTCTCCACATCCCTATAAGCCTGTATAGCACTCTGTAGCACTATAGAAGCTCTTATCATTTCGGTACCAGCTTGACTTCTATGCTCTGTATCCAAAGTGAATGACAATGTCTTCAGCATTTGTGTCTCTTACCTTGAAATTCTGGCAGACTAGAAATTGTGTCTATAACTCTTTTTTATTTTAAGCTCTACTGTATTTTGGTTCACAGGCTTTGGTGTGCTAATTTTTAGGCACATACACATTAAAGACTTAGAGAACAGAAATATTTATTTTTTATCAAATTATGATTATTTCCCTAATAATAAACTTCTTTATCTGATATTGAGTATGTCAGAAGCTAATATAGCTCCTCTTGTTTTAAAACTAAGAGTAGCATCCTGTACACATCTGATAGAGGCCTAATATCCAATATATACAAAGAACTCAAGAAGTTAGACTCCATAGAAACAAATAACCCTATTAAAAAATGGGTACAGAGCTAAAAAAGAATTCTCAACTGACAAATATCAAATGGCTGAGAAGTACCTAAAGGAATGTTCAACATCCTTAGTCATCAGGGAAATGCAAATCAAAACAACCCTGAGATTCCACCTCACATCAGTCAGAATGGCTAGGATAAAAAACTCAGGTGACAGCAGATGCAGGGGAGGTTGTGGAGAAAGAGGAATACTCCTTCATTGCTGGTGGGACTGCAAGCTGGTGCAACCACTCTGGAAATCAGTTTGGTGGTTCCTCTGGCAAGTGGACATAGTACTACCAGAGGACCCAGCTATACCACTCCTGAGCATATACCCAGAAGATGCTCCAACATGTAATAAGGACACATACTGCACTATGTTCATAGCAGCCTTATTTATAATAGCCAGAAACTGGAAACAACCCAGATGTCCCTTAACAGAGGAATGGATACAGAAAATGTGGTACATCTACATAATGGAGTTCTACTCAGCTATTGAAACCAATGAAGTTATGTCTTTGTTTTTTAAGAGCTAAAATGTATTGCACTGTGTAGATGTACCACATTTTTTTTATCCATTCTTCAGTTGAAGAACATTTATGTTGTTTCCAGTTTCTGTCTATTACAATAGAACTGCTATGAACATAATTGAGCAAGTGTCTTTATGAGCTGTTGGAGTATCTTTTGGGTGTATGCCTAGGAGTGGTATAGCTTGCTTTTGAGGTAGTTTTCTGAGAAACCACCAAATTGATTTCTAAAGTGGTTATACAAGTTTGCACTCCCATCAGCAATAAAGAAGTGTTTCCTTTGCCCCAGATCCTTGACAGTATGTGCTGTCTGTTGAGTTAATTTTTATCTTTGCCATTCTGATGGGTGTAAGATGGAACCTCAGGGTTGTTTATTTTCATTTCCCTGATGAGTAAGGACTTTGAACATTTCTTTAACTGCTTGTTAGTCATTCTAGATTTGTCTTATGAGAGTTCTCTGTTTTGCTCAGTACCCCATTTTTTAAATGGGTTATTTGGGTTGTTTGTGACTGTTTTCTTGAGTTCTTTGTAAATATTGGATATTAGCCCTCTAATCTATTAGCCAGATGTAGGGGTTGGTGAAGTTCCTTTCCTAATCTGCGGGCCACAGATTTATCCTGCCGACAATATCCTTTGCCTTACAGAAGCTTTTGTAATTTCATGAAATCCCATTTACCAATTGTTGATCTTAGAACCTGGGGCTTCAGTGTTCTGTTCAGGAAATTATCTCCTGTACCATTGCATTCAAGGTTATTTTCCATTTTCACTTCTGTGAGATGTAGTATAGCTGGCTTTTTGATGAGGTCCTTGATCCACTTAGACTTGAGTTTTATGCAGGATTATGAGTATGAATCTATTTTCATTTTTCTACATGTAGACATCCAGTTAGATCAGCAGCATTTGTTACAGATGGTTTCATTTTTCCATTGTATGGTTTAAGCTTCTTTATCAAAAATCACATGTCCATAGATGCATAGTTTTTTTTCCAGGTCTTCAGTTTGTTTTCACTGAACAATATGCCTGTTTATGTACCAATACCATACAGTTTTCATCACTACTACTAGATAGTAGACTTTGAGGTCAGGGATGGTGATGCCTCTCAAAGTTCTTTAATTGTTCAGGATTGTTTGGTAACCCTTTGTTTTTGTTTTTCCATATGAAATTGAGAATTGGCCTTCCAAGGTTTTAAAAAAGTGTGTTGGATTTTTGATTCGGATTGCAATGAATCTGTAGATTGCTTTTGGTAAGGTGGCCATTTTCACTATGTTAATCCTACCTCTTCATGAGCATGGGAAATCTCTCCATCTTCTGATATCTTCTTCAAGAGATTTCTTTTGGGACTTGAAGTCCTTATTATACAGATCTTTCACTTCCTTGGCTAGTTATACCAAGATATTTTACATTATTCATGGCTATCATGAAGGCTGTTGTTTCCCTAATTTCTTTCTTTGCCTCTTTATCATTTGTGCAAAGGAGGGCTAATGATTTCCTTGGCTTAATTTTGTACCCAGCCACTTTGCTGAAGGTGTTTATCAGCTGTAGGAAGAGTTCTGTGGTAGAATTTTTGTGGTCACTTATGTTTACTATCATATCATTGGCAAATAGCGATACCTTTATTTCTTTCTTTCCAATTTGTATATACTTCATCTTCTTTAATTGTCTTACTACTCTGGCTAGAACGTCAAGTGCTGTATTGAGTAGGTAGAGGGAGTGGACAGCATTGTCTTGTTCCTTATTTTAGTGGAAATGCTTTAGGTTTCTTTCCATTTAATTTGATGTTAGCTTGCTGAATATTGCTTAGATTGTGTTTAGGTATGTGCCCTGTATCTCTGATATCTCTAATACATTTAACATGAAGTGGTGTTGTATTTAACAAAGGGTGTTTCTTTGTCCATTTAGATAATCATGTGATGTTTTCCTTTCGGTTTGTTTATATGGTTGATTATGTTGATGGATAAACAACATATGTTGATGGTTTGTATAGAACCATCCTTGAATCCCTGGGATGAAGCCTACTTGATCTTGATGTATTCCTGGATTCAGTTTGCAAGTATTTTTGCATCAATGTTCAAAGAAAAACCAGTCCAAAATATCCTCTCTCTCTCTCTCCTCTCTTGCATCTTTGTATGGTTTAGATATCAGGGTGACTGTAGCTCATAGAATGAGTTTGGCAGTGTTCCTTCTGTTTCTATTTCATGGAATAGTTTGAGGGGTATTGGAATTAGCTCTTCTTTGAAAGTCTCCTAGAATTCTACACTAAAACCATTCTGCCCTGGAAATTCTTTTGGTGGGGGGTTGGGAGACTTTTAACAACTGCTTCTATTCCTTTGGGGGTTACAGGGTACTTTAAATAGTTTACCTGATCTTGATTTAACTTTGGTAAGTGGTTTCTGTCTTGAAAATTGGCCATTTTATTAAGATTTTCCAATTTTTTGAGTATAGATTTTTTGAGGTAGGACTTAATGATTCTTTGAATATCCTTGGTGTCAGTTGTTATGTCTCCCACTCCTGATTTTCTTTATTTGGATACTGTCTCTCTGTCTCTTGTTTAGTTTGGTTAAGGGTTTATCTGTCTTGTTGATTTTCTCAAAGAAGCAGCTCTTGGTTTCATTGATTCTTTGTTATTGTTTTCTTTGTTTTTAGCTGATTGATTTCAGCTCTGATTTTGATAATTTCTTTCCTTCTACTTTGGTATGCTTGATTCCTTTTTCTAGAGGTTTCATGTGAACTTTCAAAGTGCTGACATGGGAACTTTCTAATTTTTTTATGAAGGCACTTAGTGCTATCAAATTTCCTCTTAGCATTGCTTTCTGTGTCCCATAAATTTCAGTATGTCATGCCTTCATTTTCATTGAATTCTAGAAAGTCTTTAATTTCTTATTTTATTTCTTTCCTTACCCAGGGATCATTGAGTAGAAAGTTGTTCAATTTCCATTAATATGTGGGGCTGTGAGATGAGAGTTATCCTTATCCCTAAGTATAAAGAGAAATACTTAGAATGCAGCTAGAATTTGTAATGTAGCAATGGTAGGTTCTCCACGTGGTTCTAAGGCTTCACCAGTAACAAGTACATGATGCAATATATGTTACCAGGCATGAGTCTACCCTCATGGTGGAGTGTTTAAGTTCACTTAGACAGTTGTTGTTTACTGCAAAAACATAAAAGCCTCTATTGTACCTTTGAGGTGATATCTTGCGATGCCCTTCATGTTGTGAGTCTTGGTGTCACAGCTGGGTGGCACTTTTGATTATTTTTCTCCTCTGGCAGTTTGCATATCACCTTCCCATACTGTGAAAGCTAGTTATCAGGAATGAGTCTTCCAGGTCAGATCTAGCTCAATTGATCCAAGTCCTGAGTCTGAAATGTGGTGCGTCTTTATCTATCATAGCTTATCTTCAAATTCCTGGTGGCACTCAAGAACATACGTTCTTCATTTGGACTCCAAAGATCACTAATTATAAAAGGGGGAGGGGTTCTTGCCAAATACTGCTGCTTTTGTTAGATAGTCTATGGCTCTTGTTGGCCATCTTTCTCTTTTTATGCGAGCTAAGACATAAATGAGTTTCCTTTCTTCATAGATTCCCATCAAGAACAGTGCTGCCATAGAACAAAGTGGTGGGCAGATAGAGTCTGGGCTGAAGCCCTAAAACTGTGACCTGAGATAAACATTCACTTATTTATTTGCTTGTTTGTTTATTTTTACACTCCAGATTTTATTCCCCTCCCAGTCCACCCTCTGACTGGTCCACATCCCAAACCTCCTACCCACACCCTTGTCTCTATGAGGATGTTCCCAGCCCCCACCTCCCACCCCACCAGACCTCTAAACTCCCTGGGGCCTCCAGTCTCTTGAGAGTTAGGTATATCTTCTCTGACTGAACCCAGACCTGGCAGTCCTCTACTGTATATGTGTTTGTTGGGGCATCTCATATCTGCTGGAAACACTCACTTTTCAAGTCAACTTACCTCACTATATTTTTATAATAATGCAAACCTATTCCAATTCTGTAGTTAATTTATAATTTATAATTTAAATCATTCTAATTTCTTTCTCCTGTCTTGGAATAATTCCATCATTCACTTGTTTTATAACTAAGTCTATGTAAACATATATGTTTGTGTGCTGTATATGCATGTAAATGTATATATAAATGTTATAAACTGTAGTTACTATTAATATAATAAACTAATATCTGCTTTATATAATACAAAGAAAATGATTTTATTTTGTTTTCACTTGTTCTTTCTTATGCTCTTTCTTTTCAATGCAGATCAGAAATGAAAACAGCCCATTTTCCTTTTCTCTCTTAACATGCCTTGTGTGGTGTTATTGACAACAAATCACTTTAATATTGTTTATCTGAGAAAGTTTTCCTTTCTCCTTTCCTTTTGAAGGATAATTTCAGAGAGTCCAGACCCTGAATACTTCTTTTTCTTGTCTCCACACTTTAATATTCTGTTCTACATCTTTTAGATGTTATTTCTGCAGAGAAACATGTCTTTGATCATTGAGAGGCAATTTTTTCTCTTCTTTCCTATTTCTATGAGGATACTTATTTTCTTTTCTGTTCTATTCTTTACTCTTTCCTTTAAATTCTTTTTTCCTTTTACTTGTTTAACTGTGATATGTGAAGGTTTATATTTTGTGTTTTCTAAGGATTTGTCTTAGTTTTAAATATGTATATGAGTATATATACATATACACATACATTACATGCATATATATGTGTATATATACATATATACACATATACATATTACATGCTCACACATATTCAAGTGTCATGAAGTTCAGAAAAGCATGTTGGATCACCTGGAGATGAGATTACAGGCTAATAAACTGGGAACCACATATTGACACTCAGAAAGGCACTCTGATTGCCTGAGCTAGCTCCCCAGCCCTGGGATGTAATTTTTTTTGGCATTTATTGCATTTACTGTTTTCTCAGAACCTCGAATATGTGAGTTTGCATGTGATATTGTTGCTGGGAAATTCTCAGTCGTTATTACTGCTCTGCCTTTTCATTTCTTCTCTGTGTTTTCTATAGGATTTTCATTGCAGATATAGTGTATATGTACATAGATATGATCAATTGTCCATAACTTTCCACATTTCTTGTGTTTAATTCTTCCTGACTGTCCCTCCACCTTTATTGTTTCTGTCCCACTTTCATTTTTCAGTTTTAGAAGTATCTATTCAAACACTTTAAGCTCTGAAATCTTCTGAAATTTGTCTAAGCAGTTGGTCGAGGAACCTATTAAAAACAAAGAAATTAACAAACACTTCTTTTCATTTCTGACTTTTACCTCTGGGGTTTAAAATTTAAAGTGTTGAAATTTCTTCTTGGTATTTCTATTTGCTCATGATGCCTATTAGTAATTTTTTTTACTGTTTACTTTATCATGATGAAAATAGTTACTTAAAATTTCATTATTGCTAAGTGGAGTCGCTAAACTGATAGTATCTGGAAAGCATGCATGACCACCATTGTCCTTGGGTATTGATCTTGCATTATTAGGCTGCTGTCTGAACAGGTTTTCTTGCTTTCTGAGTTTGCTGTTCCAGTTATTTGCAAAATTATGAATTCATATAAATAACACATGTTCACAATGACCCTGAAGTTTTCCTTTTCCTTTTCCATGAAAAAAAAAAAAAACGCCCCATTATTCCAATCTTTACTGATTCCCTTAGTTCATAGTTCACTACACCATCAAGAGGTCTTTTTAAGGATATATATTTGAGGGTTAATTTATCATGGAAAACATTGTGAGAAAGGTAGGTTACTTAAACATTGTAAAGAGGTCAGAAAGTATAACTTTGTCCTAGAAAGTATAGCCAGCCATAAGCCATATATATTATATTCAGCCTTTCATTGGCTGAATTCTTAGGTGGCACATGGCTACCTGCTTTTAAGGCACAAAAGGCAATATTCTAATTCATCACAGATTGAAATTGTACCTTTATGCTGTTTCCTTGATTGCAATGTCTGATTTTTCATGTTAACATATTTTAATTTTACAATTTATATTTGTATGTTAAAAGAAACATCTTCTAAAATGATACCTTTGTGTTTACATAAGCTATTCAGAAATTTTAGTGTTTTATAAAAAAAAATATTGTCCAAGAGTCCTTCATTAGAATAATATTAAATACATAATTTAAAGCTAGACCAAGTTTTTTTTTTTCATGTTTTTACTTATTCACTTTACATCCCACTTACTGCTCCTCTTCAGGTCAGCTACTCCCACAATATTTTCCCTGTCTCCCCCACCGCCTTCTCTTCTGAGCAGGTGGGCACCCTTTTGGTATTTCCCTACTCTGGTACGTCAAGTCTCTACGAGGCTAGGTACTTGCTGCCCACTGAAGCCAGACAAGGCAGCCCATCTAAACGAACATACTCTACATACAGGCAACAGCTTTTGGGATAGCCTTTATTCCAGTTGTTCAGAACCCACATGAAGACCAAGCTGCACTTCTGCTACATATGTGCAGGGAGGCCTAGGTCCAGCCCATGTATGTTCTTCTGTTGGTGGTTCAATATCTGAGAACCCCAAGGTTAGTTGATTCTGTTTAGACAAAAAAAATGAATAATTAATTAAACATCTTATCTCTATAATTTAGATGTTTAATATTTTTCTAGATGCATTTGATATATATTGTCATATTTGAAATATATGTTTCCACTAGACTCTTATGTTTGTAATTTTCTGCTGGTGGTACTGTTTGGGAACTGTGATGATTACAGTGTCAACTTGCCAGAAGTTAAGAATATTCTAGTTCACAAATCTCTGTAAAAGTTCTTTCAGGAAGGTTTAGATGAAGTGGTAAGACTCACAGTATGGATGGTCTCATCCCATATGCTAGAATCTCAAGATAAGCAAAATACAGAAAGAGACAGGAAACTGAGCACCAGCAGGAACTGCTATTCCATCCAGCCCATGGAAATGATGTTCTGAGTGCCATCATAGTCCTCCATAACCTGAGAGACTACAACCATTGACCAAAAGTTAATTTCTTACCCCTTAAATTGTTTCTGTTAAGTAGTCTGTCCCAAAAGGAGCTGAAACCACCCAGTGGAAAAAAGACAGCATTTTCAACAGATGGTGCTGGCTCAACTGGC
>NW_022196903.1:97583690-97591447 GCF_008632895.1 Mastomys coucha
TTGGAGGGGATACTGGGAATGGAGAAATTTACATGTAAATAAAGAAAATATCTAAAAGAAAAAAAAAAGAAAACAAAAGGTAAAATGCTCATAGGTCCTCAGGGTGTACTACATGAACATCCAAAGAGGTCTTGTCTCCTCATCCTTTCAATGTGGTTCTCGTGGACAGAGGTTCCATCATAGGAAAAATTAATCATCCAGACTATATAACTAATAATCATCTTTGTTATTGATAAATCCTTATTACTCACTAATACCCAATTTTTAAAATCCTTCTACTTAGTAAAATTTGTTGGTAACTTCAAAAAAAAAAAAGTCTGTCGCAGAGGTGAGAGGAGTAACATACATGTACATTCCAGAAAATACCAAGTTCTTGGCATGTTCCAAATGCATGTTGCAGTTCAGTTATGTGAAAAGATATAGGTTCATTTGAGAAATGGTTGGATGAATGTTTAACTTGCATAAAATCTAGTGATTATTGTTGAATTTTATTGCATCATTAAAACATTGGTATTTCGTGTGTGTGTGTGTGTGTGTGTGTGTGTGTGTGTGTGTGTGTGTGTGAACTTGGGGCTGAGGGAATACCTTAGTCAGTACGGTGCATGGCATGCAGGCAAAGAGGACTAGTTTCATTCTCAGAACACTCATGGCCTAGTCTCCTTCCTATTGCTATGATGAAATATTCTAACCAAGAGCAAATTAGGGAGGGAAGGGGCTATTTAGCTTCGAAATCCATCATCAAAGAGGTCTGGACAGGAATTTAAGGTAGAAACTTGGAGTCAAAAACCAGGGTGGGGAGGATGCTATTTGCTGGCTCATTTCCTGTATCACCAAAAGTCTGAGTAACAGCATCTTTATATAGCTCTTTTTATAGTAGGCTAGTTTTCACCTTTATAAAATATCCATAGATCATCGTGATAAAGGCAATAATTCATTTGGAAGTCATATTTCTGTATAGGGGAATCTAGGCTATGTTAGTTTGAGAGTTAGTGTTAAGGTACTGTATGCCTTTTTGTTTTTTTGTTTTGTTTTGTTTTTTTGTTTGTTTGTTTGTATGTGTTTTATGTGCAGTGTAGTGGGTTGTGCTTGAAATCCCAGGGCTTGAAAGCAGAGACAGTGGATTCCTGGGGTTAACTTGCCAGTTAGAGGAGCCTGCATGACAAGCTTTAGAATAGGAGGTGTAAAGAGAGTGAGGAGCAGCAGCTGAGGCTGGCTCTGGCATTCCTATGTACATGCACACACATGCACGTGCAACCTCATAGATTTTTGCACCTACACACAATGTAAAGACACAACACATGCATGAGATATAAGATGATTGAGAAATATTTAATATGCATCATAGTGTTTTAGGAGATCTTTAAAATATTGTGAATTGGTAATTATTTTAATGTTTCTGCACTTCAGTTTTACATCTGGTAGGTTACAGGGACACGTGCTGTTGTGCAGGAGGTGGAAACTGCTCATGACATTTACTTAGTCAATATTTCCAGCTTCGAAGGTAGATGTCCCTCTGACATATGTATTCAGCCCCTGTATCTCACGACAGAGAAAAAATCAAAGGGACATTAACAGATAAGGGTTGGAAATCACAGGAGCTTTGCAATTGGTCCTGTTAGCAGTCTTTTGTTATCCTTGCTTCATTGCCTGGAAGTTCTTTTCTCTAGTTCCAGATCCTTCTTTTAACTTAAATCCAGAAAACAACAGGCACAGCCCTTTTGCCAACCACTTCACATTTGGAGATGCAAGCTCTGTAACCCAGCTTGGGGGAGGTGATAGCTTTGGCAGGATTCATTTTCGAAGCATGTTGTTGTGGATATTTAGTTGTAATTGGACTGCTTCTTGTGTAATATCTGTGGGAGAACATCGCCTTCCACTAAAAAAAATCCCCTCTCCCCCACACACACACACACAAAAAAAAACCCCCAAAAAACAAAAAACAAAAATGAAAACAAAATCTTGGATATCTCAGTTATCTAGCAAATGCAAAACTAAGCAATTTAGCTGGGAGCTAAAGAGATGCAGTTAAGTTTGTGTCACTATTATACAGCTGCAGAAACTTTTACATTCATGTTCATTTGTTTACGGGGATTTGGAAATGGAATCCAAGGGGAAAAGATGGGAGAGTGGAAGAAAGCCAGGGGGAGAGAAAGGGGGGTGACTTTATACATCATTGATTTTAATTAAGCTAACCATAGACTGGCAAGCATTGCAAATTCTTGACCCTGATGAGATAAAAGCCATTATAAAGTAGGGCCAGAAACCAATGTCTGGTATTTCATTACCTGAAATTGACAAGGCCTGTCGGGTTAATCCAAATTATTTTCCATAATGCCCCAATGCTATCAATTTAAAATTCTTTGAAAATGAAACCTGGTTTATAAATAAGTTACTCACCATTAAATATATGGCTAGATATGGAATTAAAATGTACTAAATTATCTTTTATTTGGACAAGTTTTGTCAATGTAAACTGCTCCTAAGATTGTTTCTTGTTTATTTTATTTCTTTCCCATTAGTTAAAAGACATGTTATATGCTTTGCCAGGAAACGGAATCTAGTACGGTGTGTTCTGACCAGCACAGTATTATTATTCTCTGGAGATCAATGCAATTGTTCCTTATTGAATGGCATTGCTTTAAGGTTAGTGATTTTAGAAAACATCAATATTAGGAAAGGGATTGTCTGGCTGATTAAAGCTCCTGCCAGAGTGCTGTTTATAAGATCTCAGGTACTCAGTTTATTTTAGAGCACTCCCCCTTGCCCATTCTTACATGATGGAACACAGCTGAAAAGCCAATGAGGATGTACACTTGAGGTGATGTGATCTTTGTACTCAGCTTTCATTTTGATCAAGCCCAAGTCGCTGTGCTAGCCCATCCTAGATTGCATTAATACATATCCAAGTAGTATCTGATGGGTGCCAGGAGAAACTGGCATTTTAGCCTATTTTCTTTCCTATCTCCAGTTAGCCAGAATTTTATGAGCTGCCTTTTGGTTTTTTTGTTTTTTGTTTTTTGTTTCCCTTTTTTATTAGATATTTTCTTTATTTACATGTCATATGATATCTCCTTTACCAGTTTCCCCTGCAAAAACAAAACAAAACAACAACAACAACAAAAAAAGAAAAAACAAAAAAAAAAAACAAAACAAAAACAAAACCAAAAAACAACAACAAGAACAAACCCCTATTCCCCACCCCCCTGCTCACCACCCCGCCCTCTCCTGCTTATTGACCCTGGCATTCCCCTACACTGGGGGAGCTGCCTTTTGTTAACAACATAATATTTTTTTTGGTGTACGTACATGTGAAGATGGAAACCTTCATAGGCTGCAAATCTACAGACAAGTATTGTGTTTTGTCAACCTGAGCTTCAGAGTTGTTTATATCTTTATAAGGCTAACTTCATCCAGTTTAACATGTAGACTTAAGGCAGTGGTTCATGCATTATCTGAAATTCAAAATAAATAAAAAGAAAACAAAAAGGATCATTATATTAATATGGCAGGAACATGAGACTGTCACTCAGGTAATCTTTATCGTTTATTGCAGTATCTACATTTCCAGGGTAGGGGTCCTGCAAGTTTTCTTTGTGCTTTAGTTTTGGTTCTTTGTCCAACAATAGTGAGCATTCTGGGCAGTGACATAAAGGAGATGAAAGAATAATTGATAATAATTAACTGCAGTATTAACCTCTAAAGAAGATCCCCCATGAAGACAACGTTCATCTACTTACCAGGCATGTGGCGAGTAGCTTATTTCTCACTTTGTCTTGATAATTCGGGCAGCAAATTAAACCATATTTTCTTAAATATATCATGGGGAACAATCTTTATTTTTAGACTTAGCCTCCTGGCTAAAAAGATAAAATGGGACTTTGCCAGTAAAGAACACAAATAGATAGCACAAAGTGTAAATGAAAGCCCTTTGGACCATGTAGGCAGGAGATATCCTGAAGTTTATCTCTCTGCTTTAAAAACTCACTTAAATTATGTGTGATAAATACAAACTTTTCTGCATTGTTATTCAAAATGCAGGTGGAAATGAGTTTTCCTCATTTTATTTTGTCCAATATTCCTATCTTTTTATTCTTCCCTTATCTTTGGGAAGTGTCTGTCCAACTACAGCTCTGCTGAAAGACATTTGACAAGGACATCTTCTGCTCCTCAGTGTGAAAGGAAGCCCAACACCACTATTATTCTTACCCTTCAGGAAAAGGCTTCTGTGAGAATCGCAATTGCGTTTTCATTTTATAAGATTCCCTCTCATATTTATTAACGAGGTTTGGGTCAAATCAGCCACTTGTATTCTCTGTAGTTTATCGCAAACAGGATTCTCTGAAAGATTAAATTGCACAGGACTAAATTCTAAAGTGCAATGGGAGAAAATCTACTACAAATGCTAGAACTTTTGCTTTCTTGAGTAACGCAGAATCTTAGCAATTTAAACCCAGTATATTTAAACCTGTTCAGACTCCAGACTGGCCTGTTAAGGATGACTTGAAAGGGCTATCTTTTATGTATAGTGATAATCATGGAAAATAACCTTAAAAGTCCATAACTATGTCTTACTGTTACTGAAATTTTCATTAAAAGTATAAGTGAAATTAATATGGATTAAATATTTTATTAATGGTAGCATATTGGAAATTAAAATTTCTGAAAGTCTACATAATCCATTTCTAGTCAACATGATCCTACAAGCACCAATTTGCTATATTTTAAAATATACACTCATTTTCTCTTCTTTATTTCCACATCTTATTTTTTCTTTTCTTCTTTTTAAAGGATTTATTTGCATTTTACATGTAGAAATAGTTTTACTCTTTATGTATGTAAGTGCACCGTAAATGCCTGGTTCTCCTGGAGGCCAAAGGTATGTCAGATTCCCCTGGAACTGGAATTACCAACAGTTGTGAACCATCTGATATAGAAGATGGGAATAAGGTCCCTCTGTAAGGCTAACACATGCATGTGCGTGCACACATGCACGCACACACACACACACCTGTGATTCAGTGAGATGATTTTAGGAAACATATGTATTGCTCATTTCAAAACAGCTCTAAGGAAGAACTTTTAATGTTCCCAACACAAAGAACAAATAAACATCTGAAAAGGCAAGTACTCGATTACAATTTGAACGTTTCACTGTGTACAGAGATATTAAAAAAGAAACAGGCGCTATTTTTGTGGGTCAGTTAAAAATCACAAAAAGAAAGTAAGAAGTCCTAGGTCCTATCCTCTTAGGTTCTCCTGGGTCCATTATCATTTCAGTCTCTGTTGTTCTCAGTCTTACTGCTGCAATAAGGACTGCCACATTGCTGTGCTCTTAGCCTGAGTGGCTCTTCTTTCATCCTCTACAAACCACAATAACAATACATGCCTCCCATTTGCATGCATTATGAAGCAAGCTCTGCGCTAAGGCTTCCCGCTATTGCATCATTGCCTTACTTGCAGGAAGCCCTGCACACACATACTGTTATTTGATGCTTGCCCATGAGAAAACAGAAGGCTGCATAGGGTTTAGATCCTGTTCTCTTTTTTAAAAACATGAACATCAGACATAGCTCTCTGCATAACTGTTTCCTAAAACCACGGTGCTGAACATATTCCATTTTCCAGCATATAACTCCTCGGGGATCCCAACATGTGTAGACTTAAGCAAAAATTCCATAGCGTGACACCAAGGCTCTTAATTACCTGATTTCTCTCCTGTGTTTCTGCTCTCAATTTCAAGGACTTTCCTGGCAGTTCTTGACAATTTAGGTCAACCAGGAATATCATGTGAAAGTTTTAGCTACAGCCTGAATGTGCCTTTGCCTATCCTGGTCAGTATAACTAAAACATTTTTACTTAGCTTTTAACTCAAACCCTTAGCTCTCGAGAGATTTTAACTTTTAGTCTGAGAAGATCCTTTCCTGCTCTGAGCCTCCTCACAGTTTATAATCCCCCGTGCATTCCTGGTTGGGAGACCTTACAGCAAGCATTTTGTCATGAGATCTATCCTCTTCTTTTGTTCATAGTAGGACTAAAAATAATTTTTTAAAAAAATTGCTTAAGTAGTCCTATTTTCTTTTTAAAGATTTATTTCTTTATTTTATCTATATAAATACACTGTACATGTCTTCAGACACACCAGAAGAGGGCATCAGATCCCATTACAGATGGTTGTGAGCCACCATGTGGTGGCTGCGAATTGAACTTAGGACCTCTGGAAGAGAAGTCAGTGCTCTTAACCGCTGAGCCATCTCTCCAGCTCCAGTAGTCCTTTCTTCCTTCTTTCTTCCTTTCTTCCTTTCTCCCTTTCTTTCTTCCTTCCTTCCTTCCTTCTTTCCTTCCTTCCTTCCTTTCTTTCTTTCTCTCCTTTTTTTTAAATTTGGATATTTTATGTATTTACACTTCAAATGTTATTCCCTTTCCCAGTTTCCCCTCCGGAATTCCCCTCTCCCATTCCCCTCCCCCTGCTTCTATGAAGGTGCTCCCCTACCCACCTACCCAATCCCACCTCACAGCCCTGGCATTCCCCTACACTGGGGAAAGGGCTTTAACAGGACCAAGGACCTCTCCTCTTGTTGATGCCAGATAAGACCACACTCTGCTTCATATGCGGCTGGAGCCATGGGTCCCCCCATATGTATTCTGGTTGGTAGCTTGATCTCTGGGAGGTCTGAGGGGTCTGGCTGGTTGATATTATTGTTTTTCTGATGGAGTTGCAAACCCCTTCAGCTATGTTCTATGGAAATTTTAAGTTATTGGTCCCTTTATAGTCCTATTCATATTTCTTGTTCTAGAAGGGTAGATAGATTTTTCCCACTATGATCTTCTTTGACCAATGTAACTCACTTTTCTGTATCTGTCTCTCTGCCCCTCTCTCTCTAGGCACCCCTCATCTTTCTATGCATATTCCTGGGAATAGTATAGAAGAATGACAACTTTAGATGTTGTCCCTTAGTTGCTTTTCCTCTACAAGCTGCCCACTAGGTCCCAAGTGATCCACCTTTCCCACCAGCCCAGGGATAGGACTGAAATCCTAGGCTTCATGCCCCACCTAGGGACTATTTTTTCCTTTCTAGGTTTGTATTTTGGTCAAAGCCTCTAGACTGTTGAATTCTTGCTTTCATTTGTACACTGGATTCTCCATGTGTATTATCTCCTGCCATGGGCAATGTTTAAAATTGAATGCCTCAGGCCTTCCACGACTTCTCTTTTAAGGCTATTCTTTTTTTCTTAGACTTGTTTTGAAAATTTCTGCTGATGACACTTCCTCATAATTTTATTTGTATCCTGGTTTCTGCTTAAGCACACTGCTTCATTAATATGGGCTGGGCAAAGTTTCAAGCATTTAAGCCTACATTTTTAATTATTCCTCACACTTTACAGTCTTGACACATTTACTATAATAAAGGGAAATCATTAATTCACTTAAAAATATGTGTGTGAAAACTACAGTTTTTGTTTGATTAATTTCCATATTCATCCTTATTGCTGTATTAATTTACTATGCATTCAAGAGAATAAGAGTTCAGAATGTGATTTTTCCCTTATTTGTTCAAAATTAACTTTCTTGGTAACCAAATGGAGCTGAAAATTACTTAAGTTATGGTTGTTAAAAGGGAAAAGATTTGGAATAGCAAGATTTGCAAACAAGGGCACCTGTGTTTGATCCCCAGACACATATTACAAAGCTGACACAGTGAAGTACACACATAATCCCAGTGCTGGGGACACACACACACACACACACACACACACAC
>NW_022196903.1:97591462-97613549 GCF_008632895.1 Mastomys coucha
GAGAGAGAGAGACAGAGACAGAGACAGAGAGACAGAGAGACAGAGACAGAGAGACAGAGACAGAGAGAAAGAGAGACAGAGAGACAGAGACAGAGACAGACAGAGACAGACAGAGAGAGAGACAGAGAGAGAGACAGAGAGAGAAACAGAGAGAGACAGAGACACAGACAGAGACAGAGACAGAAATACACACAGAGAAACAGAGAGAAACAGAGAGAGTGAAACAGAGATAGGTAGACACCTAGGGCTTGCAACTCAACAGCCTAGCCTGTATGGCAAGGTCCATGCCTCTAAGGGACTGCCTCAAAAACAAAAGGTAAATAGCTTGTCCTCTGTCCTTCAGCATGCATGTACAACACACACACACACACACACACACACATATAATTGCACACACACATTTAAACACATAAATACATAAATACTTACGGTAGAGTGTGTCTTCCTCTTGTGCTTTATATTCTCATTTTCATTCTCCTTTTTATACTATACTGGATCGCCTTCCAAATAGACCCTGTTATATTGCCTCCACGGATACATGTTTAACCTGTATCATTATAAGAAATCCTTATTTTATTCTGACTTCTGGGAAAAATCATCTTAAAAATAGGACATTTCCAGCTTCAACATTTAAAAATGAAAACATTGTCATAAGACAATATTTGCCATAAGCAAACCAAGACACATTTGGTATGTCTTGGTTTGCTTGCTTTTTATTTTTTTATGCCTTGATATGCCTTGATAATTGCTAACTAATGTGGCAGTTGGTAATTAAACAAATGAAAATTGTTCTTTGTTTATTACAGGACTCATATTAGGAAGGAACCAGAATTGAAGCTGTGAGGTGTAGAGAGTGTTTAGAATAATGTTTAGCTTTATAGATGTTTATCTTTAAAATATTTTATTTTCATACCACCATCATTATACACACATTTTTTGTTAGATATTTTCTTTATTTACATGTCATATGATTTCTCCTTTCCCGGTTTCCCCTCCAAAAAACAAACAAAACAAACAAACAAAACCAACAAGAACAAACCCCTGTTGCCTTCCTCATGCTTGCCACCCCACCCTCACCCACTTATTGGCCCTGGCATTCCTCTACACTGGGGCACAGAACCTTCACAGGGCCAAGGGCCTCTCCTCCCATTGATGATCGACTTTGCAGTCCTCTACTATACACTATATACACATTTTTAAGCCCTCTTCCATAAAAAAGATGCTACTGTCAATGAGTCAAACTAGGACACTTTAGAGATCACAGAGAAAAAGGCTGAGAATTCTTAATCTTTAAATAAATTATCCAATACTTTTGGCAGTTATATTGCCCTGTCATCTTAATCTACTGGAACTAGTGTTTAAATTACTAATCTTAACACAAGCATGCTAGTTACTAAATAGGCTACGTTGGTTCTGATAGTTCTTTGGGAAACCTTTTTGTCTTATGTTATCTAAGGGTTGAGCAAAGGATTATAAGGATCATAAAAGGTGACATTGACCTTGGACTTTTCCTAAATCTTCATTCATTTTGCATTTACAAATAGAGGAGCTCAACCAACTCTAAATGGAGATTAGAATATGGATCTCAAGTCTTGGTGGGATACATGAGTTTAACCAGAACTTACTCCCAAGTAATAGCTTAGTGTAGAAGCTGGAATTTACTAGGTTCTCAAGGAATGACTGCTCATTCTTTCAAATACCCTTGAGAGAGGAGAATAAACATATTTTTTCCTGGTTCCAGAAAGAATATCCTAAAAAAAGCCAGATCCCAAACAAAATATTATTTGTTTCATTTTATAGATGCATGGGAATTGTACACAGTGTTCTTTAAAATACATTTTTTACATTAAAATGGTATATACAATTGCTTGTCCAAATTGGAAAGTTGTGTTGCAGAATAAAGTAGCATACAGTAACTATTGTGATACAGAATGTTGTATCAGCAAAATCTTTGGCTGCAGTTATTTTACATCTGTGTGGTAAGCTCAGGTGCTGTAAACATAAATGTCCTTATCTTCTTTATGAGAAAGATGATAACTCATTAGCTTAGTTTGTAGAGTTTAAATTAATGGCTAGAATTTGAAGAAAGTGAGTCCTTTATTTCCATTTTTTTTTAAAAAAAAATCTATCTTTAAGAATTTTTGGAGTCCTAAGTGAAATGGTTTGAGGGATGGTGGAAATGTTTCTTGTTCTGGAGTATGTGTAAGTACAGCCAACCATAGTGATATCCAGCATATGAGTGCTCCAGCTACAAAGAGACAGTTCTTTCTTGCAGACATGGAGTCATACCATGTGACCTCCAAAGTGCTTTTGGCTATTGCCTGTTTTCAAGCCATTTATGATGCCAGCAGTCACCAAGGAAACAAGGAAGTGAGATTATTTACCCTCAGGACAAACCATCAGACCTGGCTTCCACAGCTGAAATCTGGCATCATTATAATTGAGGCATATATTCTTGTTTTAGATCAGTTATGAATTTTTCTGTAAAATGTCTATATGTGAAAGTCCAAACAGATTCTGAGTTGGTGCATGGCTGATTCCACTAATATTGATACTGGAGTACCTTGTTTTAGACATATTTCTTGTTTATTAAGGCACCAGAATCCAGAAATGTTCTATTATACAGTTCATAAAACATTACTGCAATATTAGTAGGTATGATTTTTTTCAACCATGGGATTAGAATTGTATATGGTTTTTATAAGAAGGTCAAGGAAAAGAGTAGAAATCTTGTAAATGTCAAGTGTTACAAGGTTGATAAAGCCTTGGTGACCTGCTTCTGTCAAGAGTACTTATTGTGTTATTTGGGATGAATTATAGTACATTCTACCCTCCACAGTATTAAAGGTTGTATTTTTCTATCTGCCCCTTTTACATATAATTTATTGGAGGAAAAATAATGCTCACATCACACTGAAAAGACTAAGGTTCAATTTGTCATCATAGCCACACTTAGGGAAGCCTTATGTTATCTTTGAATGCTGTGTGCTTCTGAATGCATTTGTATGTAGACTCAGGTGAAAAGTTACAAAAGGGTCTTGATAAGACTATTGGATCTGACAGACCTCAAAAGTGGCAGGGCAGCTGGCTCAGGATCCTTTCTACATCCCTCTTCACCTAGGAGGTACTGCAGATCCACAGCCATCTCTGCTCCTTCCCCACAAGCAGAGAGCTTACCTCCAGGGTTTGTTCTGACACCAGGACTCAGGAGGGATGACTGATCCACAATGCACTGCACACAAGTCTTACCAGAGGAGAGCTGATCTCCCAGAAGTCCTGACACAGGCTTACAGATCCACAGGAGGAACAAGGTCAAGCCAGAGATCAACAGATGATGAAAGGCAAATGCAAGAATCTTACCAAGAGAAACAAAGACTATTTGGCTTCATCAGAACCTAGTACTCCCACCACAGCAAGTCTTGGATATCCCAAAACACTGGAAAAGCAAAATGTGGATTTAAAATCAAATCTCATGATGGCGATAGAGGAATTTAAAAAGAGCATGAATAACTCCCTTAAAGAAATACAGGAGAACACAGGTAAACAGGTTCAAGCCCTTAAAGAAGAAACACAAAAATCCCATAAAGAATTACAAGAGGAAACAAGTAAACAAGGAGAAGCTCTTAAATAGGAAACACAAAAACCCTTTAAAGAATTACAGGAAAACACAACCAAACAGGTGAAGAAACTAAACAAAACCATCCAGGACCTAAAAATGGAAGTAGAAACAGCTAAGAAATCATAAAGAGAGACAACTCTGGAGATAAAAATCCTAGGAAAGAAGTCAGGAACCATAGATGCAAGCATCACCAACAGAATACAAGAGATAGAAGAGAGAATCTCAGGTGCAGAAGATACCATAGAAAACATTGACAACAGTAAAACAAAACAAAACAAAACAAAACATGTTGTCCTAACACAAAACATCCAGGAAATCCAGGACACAATGAGAAGAGCAAACCTAAGGATAATAGGTATAGAAAAGAGTAAAGACCTTCAACTTAAAGGACCAGTAAATATCTTCAACAAAATTATAGAAGAAAGCTTCACTAACCAAAAGAAAGAGATGCCCATGAACATACATGAAGCCTATAGAACTCCAAATAGACTGGACCAGAAAACAAATTCCTCTAGCCACATAATAGTCAAAACACCAAATGTACAAAACAAAGAAGAATATTAAAAGCAGTGAGGGAAAAAGGTCAAGTAACATATAAAGGCAGACCTATCAGAATTGCATCAAACTTCTAGCCTGAGACTATGAAAGCCAGAAAATCATGGGTTGATGTCATACAGACCTTAAGAGAACACAAATGCCAGACCAAGCTACTATACCCAGCAGAATTCTCAATTACCACAGATGGAGAAACCAAAGTATTTCATGACAAAACCAAATTTACACAGTATATTTCCACAAAACCTGCCCTTCAAATGATAATAAATGGAAAATTTCAATACAAGGAGGGAAATTACATCCTAGAAAAAGCAAAAAAGTAATTTTCCAACAAAATTAAAAGAAGATAGCCCCATGAACAGAATTCCAACTCTACCAACAACAACAACAACAACAACAAAAACAGGAAGCAACAATTACCTTTCCTTAATATCTATTAATATCAATGGACTCGATTCCCCAATAAAAAGACATAGACTATCAGACTGGGTACATAAACAGGACCCAAAATTTTGTTGCATACAGGAAACCCACCTCAGTAACAAAGACAGACACTACCTCAAATAAAAGGATGGAAAACAATTTTCCAAGCCAATGGTCCAAAGAAAAAAGCTGGAGAAGCCATTCTAATATCAAATAAAATCAACTTTCCCCCTAAAATGATCAAAAAAGAAGAGGGACACTTCATATTCATCAAAGGCATGATCTACCAAGAGGAACTTTCAATTCTGACCCTCTATGTTCCAAATGCAAGGACATCTACATTCATACAAGAAACTTTACTAAAGCTCAGAGCACACATTGCACCACATACAATAATAGTGGGAGATTTCAACACCCCACTCTCTGCAATGGACAGATCATGGAAACAGAAATTAAACAAAAACATAGTAAGATTATCACAAGGAATGAAACAGATGAATTTAAAAGATCTCTATAGAACTTTTCATCCTAAAACAAAAGGATATACCTTTTTCTCAGCACCTCATGGTATCTTCTCCAAAATTGACCATATAATTGGTCACAAATCAGGCCTCAACAGATACAAGAAGATTGAAATAATTCCTTGCATCCTACCAGATCACCAAGGGCTAAGGCTGCTCCTCAATAACAACATAAACAATAGAATGCTCACACACATGTGGAAGCTCAACAAAACTGTACTCAATGATAAATTGGTCAAGGAAGAAATAAAGAAAGAAATTAAAGGCTTTCTAGAGTTTAATGAAAATGAAGACACAACATACCCAAACTTATGGGACACAATGAAAGCAGTCCTAAGAGGAAAACTCATAGCTTTAAGTGCCTCCAAAAAGAAATTGGAAAGAGCATACACCAGCAATTTGACAGCACACCTTAAGGTGCTAGAACAAAAAGAAGCAAATTCACCCAAGAGGAGTCAAAGGCAGGAAATAATCAAACTCAGGGCTGAAATCAACCAAATGGAAACAAAAAGAACTACACAAAGAATCAACCAACCCCAGGAGCTGGTTCTTTGAGAAATTCAACAAAATAGATAAACCCTTAGCCAGACTAACTAGAGGGCACAGAGACATTATCCTAATTAACAAGATCAGAAATGAAAAGGGAGACATAACAACAGACACTGAGTAAATCCAAAAAATCATGAGATACTACTACCAAAGACTATACTCAACAAAACTGGAAAACCTGGATGAAATGGACAATTTTCTAGACAGATACCAGGTACCAAAGTTAAATCAAGATCAGATCAATGATCTAAACAGTCCCATATTGGCTAATGAAATAGAAACAGTCATTAATAGTCTCCCAACGAAAAAACAACCCAGGACCAAATGGGTTTAGTGCAGAGTTTTATCAGACCTTCAAAGAAGACTTAATACTAATACTCTTCAAACTGTTCTACAAAAGAGAAATAGAAGATACTCTACCCAATTTGTTCTATGAAGCCACAACTACTCTTATACCTAAACCACACAAAGACCTAACAAAGAACGAAAACTTCAGACCAATTTCTCCTTTGAATATCGATGCAAAAATACTCAATAAGATTCTTGCAAACCGAATCCAAGAACACATCAAAACGATCATCCATCATGATCAAGTAGGCTTCAACCTAGGGATGCAGGAATGGTTCAATATTTGGAAATCCATCAACATAATTCACTAAATAAACAAACTAAAAAAAAAATGATCATCTCATTAGATGCTGAGAAACCATTTGACAAAATCCAACATCCCTTCATGATAAAAGTCTTGGAAAGATCAGGAATTCATGGCCCATACTTAAACATAGCAAAAGCAATATACAGCAAACCAGTAGCCAACATAAAACTAAATGGAGGGAAATTTGAAGCAATCCCCCTAAAATTAAGGACTAGACAAGACTGCCCACTCTCTACCTACCTATTCAATATTGTACTTGAAGTCCTAGCCAGAGCAATTAGACAACAAAAGGAGATCAAAGAAATACGAATTAGAAAGGAAGAAGTCAAATTATCACTATTTGCTGATGATATATATGATAGTATACTTAAGTGACCCAAACATTCCACCAGAGAGCTCATAAACCTGATAAACAACTTCAGCTAAGTAGCTGGATATAAAATAAACTCAAGCAAATCAGTGGCCTTTCTCTACACAAAAGATAGACAGGCTGAGAAAGAAATTAGGGAAACAACACCCTTCACAATAATCACAAATAATATAAAATACCTTGGTGTGATTCTTACTAAGCAAGTAAAAGATCTGTTTGACAAAAACAAAGTCTCTGAAGAAGGAAATTGAAGAAGATCTCAGAAGATGGAAAGACTTCCCATGCTCATGGATTGGCAGGATTAATATAGTAAAAATGGCCATCTTGCTGAAAGCAATCTACAGATTCAAATGCAATACCAAATAAAATTCCAATTCAATTCTTCAGATACTTACAAAGAGCAATTTGCAAATTCATCTGGAATAACAAAAAACCCAGGATAGCCAAAACTATTCTCAACAATAAAGGAACCTCTGGTAGAATCACTATCCCAGACCTTAAGCTGTACTACAAAGCAATTGTGATAAAAAACTGCATGGTATTGATACAGTGACAGGCAGGTAGATCAATTCCATTGAATTGAAGACCCAGAAATGAACGTACACACCTATGGCCACTTGATCTTTGATAAATAAGCTAAAACCATCCAGAGGAAAAAAGACAGCATTTTCAACAAATGGTGCTGACTCAACTGGAGGTTAACACGTAGAGGAAAGCAAATTGATCCATTCCTATCTCCCTTGTACAAAGCTCAAGTCCAAGTGAATCAAGGACCTCCACATAAAACGAGATAAACTCAAACTAATAGAAAAGAAAGTGGATAAGACCCTGGAGCACATAGGCACGAGGGAAAATTTCCTGAACAGAACACCAATAGCTTATGCTCTAAGATCGCTGGCTCAACTGGAGGTTAGCATGTAGAAGAAAATAAATTGATCCATTCCTATCTCCCTTGTACAAAGCTCAAGTCCAAGTGGATCAAGGACTTCCACATAAAACCAGATACACTCAAACTAATAGAAAAGAAAGTGGGTAAGACCCTGGAGCACATAGGCACAAGGGAAAATTTCCTGAACAGAACACCAACAGCTTATGCTCTAAGATCAAGAATTGACAAATGGAACCTCATAAAATTGCAAAGCTTCTGTAAGGCAAAAGACGCTGTCAATAGGACAAAACAGCAACCAACAAATTGGGAAAAAATCTTTACCAATCCTATATCTGATAGAGGGCTAATATCCAATATATACAAAGAACTCAAGAAGTTAGACTCCAGAGAACCAAATAACCTTATTAAAAAATGGGGTACAGAGCTAATCAAAGAATTCTCAACTGACAAATACCAAATGGCTGACAAGTACCTAAAGAAATGTTCAACATCCTTAGTCATCAGGGAAATGCAAATCAAAACAGCCCTGAGATTCCACCTCACACCAGTCAGAATGGGTAGGATAAAAAACTCAAGTGACAGCAGATGTTGGGGAGGTTGTGGAGAAAGAGGAACACTCCTTCATTGCTGGTGGGATTACAAGCTGGTACAACCACTCTGGAAATCAGTTTGGCAGTTTCTCTGGAAATTGGCCATAGTACTAACAGAGGACCCAGCTATCTCACTCCTGAGCATATACTCAGAAGATGCTCCAACATGTAATAAGGACACATGCTGCACTATGTTCATAGCAGCCTTATTTATAATAGGTAGAAACTGGAAACAACCCAGATGTCCCTCAACAGAGGAATGGATACAGAAAATGTGGTACATCTACACAATGGAGTACTCCTCAGCTATTAAAAACAATGAATTAATGAAATTCTTGGGGAAATGCATGGACCTGGAGAATATCATCCTGATTGAGGTAGCCCAATCACAAAAGAACACACATGGTATGCATTCTCTGATAAGTGGATATTAACCCAGAAGATCGGAATACACAAAGTACAAACCACAAACCATAAGAAACTCAAGACGAAGGAAGACCAAAATGTGGATATTTAGTTCCTTCTTAAAAGGGGGAACAAAATACCCATAGAAGGAATTGTAGAGACGAACTATGGAGCAGAGACTAAAGGAAGGACAATCCAGAGACTGTTCCACCTGGGAATTCTTCCCATATTTAATCATTAAATCTAGACAGTATTGTGGATGCCAGCAAGTGCTAGATGACAGTAGCCTGATATAGGTGTCTCCTGAGAGGCTCTGACAGTGCCCTACTAATACAGAAGTAGAGGCTCACAGCCATCCATTGGACTGAGTATAGGGCCCCCAATGAAGGAGTTAGAGAAAGGACCCACGAAGCTGAAGGGTTTGCATTCCCTTAGGACAAACAACAATAGGAACTAACTAGTACCCTCAGAACTCTCAGGGACTAAAACACCAACCAAAGAGTACACATGGTGGGACTAATGTCTCCAGCAGCATATGTATAGCAGAGAATGGCCAAGTTGGCCATCAATGGGAGGAGAGGCCCATGACCCTGTGAAGGTTCTATGCCCAGTGTAGGGGAATGCCAGGGCCAGTAATCAGGATGGGGTGGGTTGGTGAGCAGGAAGAAGGGGAGGGAACAGGGGTTTGTTTTAGTTTTAATTTTTATTTTATTTTATTTTATTTTATTTATTTTTTCTTTTTCTTTTGGAGGGGAACCTGGGAAAGGAGATATTGTAAATAAAGAAAACATCTAATAAAAAAATAGACTATTGGACCTAATGGTTATTGTGATCCACAAAATGATAAGAACCCCTTGAATATATCATTGGCGAGTTTGAAGAAATAGGATACCGAGAGAAGATCAGGAGAAACTTTCTTGTAGAATATGCTTTACTATAATAAAAATGGATTTCATGTTAAATAGTGATATTTCTATTAAAGACTGGAACTATTTTTCATTTCTCTAAAAATTCTCTCAGATAAACCCATTGGCATAGAACACAGCCTTGTCTTTTTATTTTGAATTAACACAGAACTTAATAGCTTCCATTATGACATTTTTACACTTTACACCTTGTCTCTCCTTCCCATCTCTCCATTAGCTCCTTTCTCTCATGTCCTGTGTTTTGTATTAATGCCTTCTTCTTTTTTCCCTCTGTGATCTTCTCTCTGGGCAAACAGACACACATATACAAATACATAGTAAACCTCTAGGTTTTGCGTCCAGAGAAAACACACAGGTTTGTTCTTCTGCATCTGATTTATTTTACTTAACCTAATTTTTCAATTCCACTAATCTTTTTAAAAATGCTATGATTTTATTTTCTCTATGGAGGAATTGAACAATAGGTAAATTGCAGAATCGATCATTTGAATTGCTGTCAATTTAGGCAGCTCAGACATACGGTTACATATTATTGTTATCTTTGTTCAGAATTTTTAAAATTTATTTTATCTTATGTATATAAATAATATGCCTATATGTACATCTATGTAGTACAGGAGAAAGAAGCATCATATCACCTGGAAGTGGAGTTACAAAAATATGTGAGCCATGATGTGAGTGTGGGGAATCGAACCTGGATCCTCTGGAAGAGAGACAGCCCTCTCAACTGCTGAGCAATCTCTCCAACCCCATATCCAGAATTTTTTCAGTTATCCTAATTGAAAGTCAACACCCACTAGATAATAATTCTTTTTTCTCTTTTATCCTTAAACATTCTTTTCACCTGTGAATACTAAGCATTCAGATACTTGATAAAAGCAGAGTCTATAACATTTCTATTTGTGCCTGGCTAATCCACAATTGTTTTAGTTATTATCAGTAGGGTCCATAACTAGAGAAATTTTTCTTATGTGTGATTTGGTTTTAGGATTTAAGTCACTACCAGATACATAATGGTTTCCAAAATAAATATAGCAAATACTACTCATGTAATATAGTTCAAAAGTTCTCTCTTATTACATTGTATGTATGTATGTATGTATGTATGTATGTATTTTGTGTGTGTGTGTATGCTTATGTGGTTGTGACAGGGCAATTTGATGGAGTTGGTTTCTCTTTCTATCACATGGGTCCTATAAATTTTATTTAGGTTATCAAGCATAGACAGCAGGGACCTTTACACACTGAATCATCTTGCTTGGCCATTCATAAGTCATTAAAACATTTTCATTGCCTTGTGCATTTTGGAGAATTTAAAGACAGTATGGCACAAATTTTAATAACAGAACCCTTTAATCCAGTTGTATAGGCATTCCAAGCCCATGAATTCTAATTATGAGTTTTATGACTGTGGTCTTATGTCATATCTATCTTAAGATTCATTTACTTCGTATTAAAAGCAATATAATGTTTCTTAACATAAAATTGTTGTTTTGATCAAGTAAGTTAATGCTTCCATAGTGAATAAACGTTTCCTAGCATTGTTAAAATCAAGGCAGTGTTTAGGCACTGAGTGGGCTGTGTGACTGGCACAGAGAAAGCAATGTTTTCATCAAGCTTGCAGTGCCTGGCGCAGGGTAAATGCTAGATTAATGCTAATTATCATAGTCACTGGTTTATTCGTTATTTGTCTTATTTCTATGACAAAATACCAGACTAATACAACTTAAGGACAAAGACTTTATAGAAATCTGAAAAAAATCATTGCAGACTGGACAAAAGGCTTAGTGGGTAAGAGCACTTGCTGTCTTTCCAGAGGATCTGGGTTAGATTCCTAGCATGCTCTTTGGGGCCTGGGTTAACTCACTCAAGATGATAATTTCTAGTTGCATCAATTTGCCTGCCAAATTTATGATGTCCTTGTTTTTAATAGATACATAATATTCTATTGTATAAATAAACCATATTTTTTTCAGTTGATGGATATCTGGGTTGCTTACAGTTTCTGACTATTATAAATAAAGCTTCTATGAATATAGTGGAGCCAATGTCCTTGTGCTATAGAAGTACCTTTTTTAAGTATATGTCCCAGAGTGGTATAACTGGGACTTTGGGTAGAACTATTTCCAATTTATTGAGAAACTATAAGATTGATTTCCAGAATGGTTGTTACCAGTGTGCACTCCCACTAGCAACAGAGGAGTGTTCTTCTTTCTCCACATCCTCATCAGCATCTGCTGTCCCATGAGTTGTTCATTTTTGGCACCTTGATTGGTGTAAAATAAAACTTCAGTGTCCCTTTATTTGCATTTCCCTGATGACTAAGGATGTGAAACATTTCTTTAAGTGCTTCTAGGCTATTTGAGATTTTTTTGTTGAGAATTCTCTGTTTAGCTCTGCACCTCATTTTTAATTGGGTTATTTGGTTTACTGGAGTCTACCTTCTTGAGTTCCTTATATATTTTGGTCCTCTGTCAGTTGTAAGGTCATTGAAGATCATTTCCAAATCTGTAGCTTTCTTATTCGTCCTACTGATAGTGTCCTTTGCCTTATAGAGAATTTTTGGTTTCATTAGGTCCCATTAACCAATTGTTGATCTTGGAGTCTGAGCCATTGGTGTTCTGTTCAGGAAATACCATCCTGAGTGAGGTAATACAAATCCAAAAAGATATGCATAGTATATACTCACTTATACTTGGATATTAGCCAAAAAGTTCAGAATATCCATGATATACCCTACAGACATTGAGAAATTCAACAAAAGGAAGGTCCAAGTGAGGATGCTTGAATCACACTTAGAAGGGAGAACAAAATAATCAAAGGAGGGAAAGAGAAGAAGGGACCTGGGTGGGTTAGAGGAGAGGGCAGGTGTGTGGAATCAGGTATGGAAAGAGAAAAGGAATTGGCCCAGAACCCCAGGAGAAAGAATGGAAATATGTAGCTGCCAGGGGTAAGGGTTGGGGAAAATCTCTAAAAGTCCCTGAGACCTGGGATGGGGGAGGCTCTCAGAAGTCAATGCAGGTGACCTTAGCTAAAACATCAAAAAATAAGGATATGGAACCTAAAGAGACTAACCCCAGTAGCTAGATAAGACCCCCAGTACAGGGATGAGAACAAGCACACACCTATAAAACTTTTGGCTCAAAATTGGTACAATCTAAAAGGAATTCAAAGATAAAGATGGAACAGAGATTGAAGAAATGGCTGACCAGTGACTGGCCCAACTTAAGACCCATACCATTGGCAAGGACCATTCTGTGACACTATTAGTGATGCTATGTTGTTTTGTACTTTTAGACAGGAGTCTAGCATGGCTGTCCTCTGAGAGGATCTACCCAGCAGCTGACTAATACAAATGCAGATACTCACATCCAAACACTGGCCAGAGGTTGGGGACCTGTAAGAAAAAGTAAGGAAGGTCCATAAGGTGATGTCAACCCCACAGAAAGACCAACAGGATTAATTAACCTGAGCCCATGGGAGCTGACAGAGACTGAACTATTAAAGACCATCCACAGCCTGGTCTGAGGCCCCTGGCTCATATGTAGTAGAGGGCTTTTTTGTCTGCCCTCAATGGTAGAAGATGTGTCTAATCTCTCTTTTTGTTTTGTTTTGTTTTTTTGTTTGTTTATTTATTTATTTGTTTGTTTTTGAGATAGGGTTTCTCTGCACTGTATGGTCCTGGCTGTCCTGCAACTCACTCTGTAGATCAGGCCCAAAGTCAGATGATTTTAGTGCAAAATTCTACAATACGTTCACAGAAGAGCTAATTCCAGTACTCCTTAAACTATTTCACACAATAGAAACAGAAGCACCACGGCCAAACTCATTTTATGAGGCCACAGAAACTCTGATACCTAAACCACACAAAGACTCAACAAAGAAAGAGGACTTCAGATCTATTTCTCTTATGAACATTGATGCAAAAATAGAATACTCACATAGAATACTCACATAGAACAGAATACTCAATAGAATACTCACAAACTGACTCTGGTAATACATCAAAACCATCATCCATCTAGATGAAGTAGGCTTCAGCCCAAGGATGCAGGGATGGTTCAATATATGAAAATCAATCAATGTAATCGCCCATATAAACACACAATTGAAAGAAAAACATCACATGATTATCTCATTAGATGTTGAAAAGCCTGTGGAACACCCCTTCTTGTTAAAGGTATTAGAGAAATCAAGGATACAGGGCACATACTTAGACACAATTAAAGTAATATACAGTAGGCAAATAGCTATCATCAACCTAAATTGAGAGAAACGTAAAGCAATTCCACTAAAATCAGAGAGTGCTGCCTGTATCCGGGACTACTTGCTTCCTTACCTTACATGCCAGGTGGCATGGAATTAATGGCATAGACTCCAGGAGCAAGTGAGAAATGCTGCAATAAGCTCATCTGTAGGCTACTACAAACTTCTTTAATACACTCCACTTGCACACCATTTGTCCCAAGAATGCATCTCTTCTAAATAGCAGTTCACAATTGGCTGGCATTGTCTGCATCAACAATCCCTGATCTCTCAGGACGTCTTCATTTATGTCCTCCTGCAGGAAATGCCTTTGCAGCTGAGTAGCCCCCAGTGTTCATATAAAGGTGGCCACTGCTTATTCTCTTTCAAGGGACAAGACAAGGCTGCCTGTTATCTCCCTATCTATTCAATATAGTACTTGAAATTCTAGCGAGAGCAGTAAGACAACTAAGGAAGATCATGGGAATACAAATTGGAAAGGAAGAAGTCAAAGTATCGCTATTTGTGGTGGATATGATAGTATATATAAGCGACGCCAAAACTTCTACTAGAGAACTTCTAGAGCTGAAAAAAGACCTTCAGCAAAGTGGCTGTGTACAAAATTAACTCAAAGAAATTAGTAGACATCCTTTATACAAATGATAAATGGGTCAAGAGAGAAATTAGGGAAATAACAGATTTCACAATAAAGACAAATAATATAAAAATATCTTGATATAACTCTTATCAAGCAAGTAAAAGATCTGTATGACAAGAACTTCAAGTCCCTAAAGAAAGAAATTGAGAAAGCTATCAAGAGATGGAAAGGTCTCCCATGCTCATGGATAGATACATAGTGAAAATGGTCCTCTTACCAAAAGCGATCTACAGATTCAGTGCAACCCCAATCAAAATTCTGTTGCAATTACTTATAGACTTTGAAAGACCAATTCTCAACTTCATATGGAAAAACAAAAACCTAGGATAGCCCAAACAATTCAGAGCAATAAAAGAACTTCTGGAGTAATAACCATCTCTAACCTCAAGCTGTATTACAGAGCAATAGTGATAAAAACTGCATCTTATTGGTACAGAAACTGACATGTTGATCAGTGGAATAGAATCAAGGCTATAAAAATAAACCCATAGTCTTACGGACACGAGTTTTGATAAAGAAGTCAAAACTATACAATGGAAAAATGAAAGCATCTTTAACAAATGGTGCTGGTCTAACTGGGTATGTACATGTAGAAATATGAAAATAGATCTATATTTATCACCCTGCATAAAACTCAAGCCAAAGTAGCTCAAAGACCTCAACATAAAAGCAGATACACCAAATTTCTCAGAAGAGAAACTGGGAAATAACCTTGAATGCATTAGTACAGGAGAGAGTCTCCTGAACAAAACACCAAAGCCTCAGGCTCTAAGATCAACCATTAATAAATGGGACCTCATGAAATTGCAAAGATTCTGTAAGACAAAGGACACTGTCAATAGGATAAAACTACAGGAGAGAAACTAGGAAAAGATCTTCAATAACCTTATGTCTGACAGAGGGCTAATATCCAAAATTCACAAAGAACTCAAAACTTTAACCACTAACAACCCAAATAACCCAATTTTAAAACAAATGGGGTTATGGAGCTAAACATAGAATTCTCAACAGAGGAATCTTGAATGGCTGAGAAGCACTTAAAGAAATGATCAAAGTCCTTAACCATCAGGGAAATGACAATCAAAACAACCATGAGGTTCCATCTTACACCCCTCAAAATGGGTGAGATCAATAACAGAGCATATTCTGTTGAGCAAGGCAAACACTTTGTCATTGCTGGTGGGAATGCAAACTTGTACAACCACTTTGGAAATCAATGTCATGGAGTCTTAGAAAACTTAGAATAGTTCTACTTCAAGACTTTAAACTAATGGAGAGGAAATAAATAAAAGTAGAAAAAAGAAAAAGATCCAACTAAACCACTCCTGGGCATATACCCCAAAACGGTTCTACTGTAACACAAGGACAGTTGCTCAACTATGTTCATGGAAGCTGTATTCATAATAGGCAGAAATGACAAATAACCTAGATGTCCCTCAAGTGAAGAATGAGCAAAGAAATGTGGTATATCTACACATCGTAATATGATTCATCTATTAAAAACAAAGACAGCTATACATATGCTGCTGGAGCCATGAGTCCCAACATGTGTATTCTTTGGTTGTTGGTGGTTTAGTCCCTGGGAGCTCTGAGGGTACTAGGTAGTTCAAATTGTTGTTCATCCTAAGGGGCTGCAAACCCTTCAGCTCCTTGGGTCCTTTCTCTAACTCCTTCATTGGGGACCCTGTACTTAGTCCAATGGATGACTGTGAGCTTCTAGTTCTGTCAGTCATCAATGGGAGGAGAGGCCCTTGGCTCTGTGTAGGTTCTATGCTCCAGTGTAGGGGAATGCCAGTGCCAGTAAGCAAGGGGGGAGGTGGTGAGCAGGGGCAGGGGGGAGGGAACAGGGGTTTGTTTTTGTTTTTGTTTTATCTTATTTTATTTATTTTACTTTTTTTGGGGGGAGGGGAACCTGAGAAATGAGATATTGCATGACATGTAAATAAAGAAAACATCTAATAAAAAAAAGAAAGAAAAAAAAAACAAAGACAGTATGAGTTTTGCAGGCAAATGAGTGGAACTTGAGAATACCTTCCTGAATATGTATCCAATTCCAAAAGGACATGAATGTTATGTACTTACTTATAAGTGGATATTAGCCATAAAATACATGTACTATGCTATGCTCCACAGACCCAAAGAAACTAGGCAAGAAGGAAAGTCCAATCGAGAAAGTTTGAATGTCACTTAGAAGGGGGAATAAAGTAGTCATAAGAGGCACATGGAGGAAGGAGGGGTGAGGAAGAGAATGGGGTTTCAGCATCAGGTGTGGGAAAGGATAGATGGCCATGAAAATGAATAGAAATCTGCAACTGATGAGAGTAAGAAGCTATGGGGAGGCATTTCCAGAATTCAGAGACCTGGGATAAGGGAGATGTTCAAGAATCAATTAGGGTGATCTTAGCTGTGACTTACAATATTGGGGATATGAAACCTAAAGAGGGTACCTCTTATAGCCAGGTAGGAACCCCAGTGGAGCAACAGCAACACCATCCCACACACAGAGCTTTCAACCCTAAATTTATCCTGTCTACAGGAAATGATGGTACGGAGGGATGGCCGACCACTAATATGTCTTAACTTGAGACCCATCCCATGGGTAAGCACCAGTCCCTAACAATTTTGCTGTTACTTTCTTATGCTTGTAGTCAGGAGTATGCTGTCCTCTGAGAGGCCCTACCCAGCAGGTAATTCAGACAGATTTATACACTTACAACCAAACAGTGGATAGAGCTTGGAGACTCTTGTGGAAGAGTAGGAGGAAGGATTGCAGACTCTGAAGGGGGTAGGAAATCCACAAAAAGCACAACAGAGTCAACTAACCCGGACCTTTTGGGCTCTGAGTCTGAACCACCAACCAAAGAACATACACAGACTGGGCCTAGGTTCCTCAAATATATGCAGCACACGTGCGGATTGCTCTTCATGTGCTAAACAATGAGAGCTGGGGGGCTACCCCAAAAGCTGTTGCCTGTATGTAGGATATTTTCTATTTCCTGGGCTTCCTTGTCTGGCCTCAATGGAGGAGGAAGTGCCTAGAAGATACTTTAAGTGCCAGGGTGGCTAGATACCAGGGGTGGGGGTGGGGAAGGTGCAGCCTGCTCAGAGGAGAAATGGAGGGGGGTGGGATGGAGGAAAGGATTGTGGGAATGAGTGACTGGGAGGGGGGAGTGAGCAGGATATAAAACAAATAAGTAAAAAATATTCAATTCAATTCAATTACAAACGAGATTCCTAGCATGCAGATGACAGCTCACAGCCATGTGTTAACTGTAGTTCCTATGATTTTAACAAGACTCTCTGTCCTCTGTGTGCAATTTAATGAGCTACCTCCTCTCCTGCGACTGAACCTACCCTCCCGTGAAGGACTGTACATCCAGAAACTGAGAGCTGGCATTTCATCTACAGTCAAGAAGCACAGTGTTGAATGTGTGTGCTCATCTTTCTTTTTTCCTTTTCTTCTCTTATTCAGTCCGAGACTCTAGCCACAGTGAGGGTAGATCTTCACATATCAGTGGATCTCATCTAGATAATTTCTCAAGGCACACCTAGAGTGCCATCTTGTCTCCTATGTGATTATTAATCTTATTATTGACAACACCAATTGTCCGTTGATTCCTCGTTTAAACTGATATTATCATTTTCACTTCCATTTGTAAAACAAAGTATTTTTATCCAGCATTCAAACTTTATATACAAGGCTGAATATTGAAAACTATATTCAAGTGTAGATACTTGCAATACAAATTAGACAAAACCCTGTGGTAAAATGATATAAATAAGTCAGGGAACACTCATTAATTGAGAAGTTCTGGGGTGGGGAAAAGAATTCTAAAGTGTTTGGGTAACCCATAGATGCTACTTTCTACTAAGACAATTGGAATTTCATTGATAAATTGTTTCATATTTGAGAGCCTGAGTAAGTCTAAGACGACACTTGCTGTCAAGAAAAGAAGCAGACTGAAATACGACCTCTATTATTTTCTTATGTCTCACCAAGATTTCTTTTTCAGGAGAGAATATGGGCTTTCTGTAATAACATTCTGACTTGTGCTGGATCACTAGGTAGTTGGGTGCTAATCTAGGGCTGAGGGAAATATTCTTGTGACAAGTTTTATCATAAACATTCAGTGCTTCTCAGGAAAAATCCAACCCAGGATAGAGAGTTTATATTTTTCCTGAGACTGTAACCCATCACAATAATGATGACTTTTTTTTTTTTTTTTTGCTGATACTTGAGATTCATGTTTTGTACGGTAAGACTTAAAGCATTTTGTTCTTGATAACAGTGACATTATGTCTAGAATTGGAAAGGCAGGAGAAATTGGCACTCAGGCAACATTTACACAAAGAATAAAGGAAATTGAAACTTAGGATCTAGAAAGAAATGTTAATTATCACCAACGTTTGTTGTTTTTTATTTTAAACTTGAGTATTCTCAGTTTTACAAGATGTTAACATTGTTTGTGAAAATGATTCTGTCCTTTTAGCCTTCTCATCTGATTTGAACCAAGAATAAGTTCATAATTACTGTGGATTACCCAAAGCCCACAAGCCTCTTTATTTGGCAAACATTCTTTGTGCTTTTCTATCCATGATATTTCCTTCTGTACTTGTTACTTTCACTTATCAACTTGACATGGAGTGCTTGTTTGATTTAGGATCCTTTGAGACAGGGTCTCACTATGCAAACCTATGCTAACCTGCAACTAATTCATTTTAATACTTCAGGGTGGTGTCTAAGATTCAGTGATCCTATCTCTGGCTGCTAAAATGCAGGCATGTGGCACAACACTTTTTGTGTATTCATAGACCTACCCTGTCACTAAGATGGGCTTGAGTTAACTAGACGACAATTTTCAAGGAAGAGAAAGTAACTTCTCCTTGAGAAAGATAGAATTCCACTGATACAAGCCTTGATCTCAAGCTGCCATGTGAACTCCTTTTGCATTTCTATGGGGCATCTTATTTATCACTATTGTGTGTGTGTCTTTCTGAACTCCTATTTTGTATGTGACAATTCATGAAAATCTGAGAGATATATACATGTGTCGAATAGACAGAATACATACAGATACATACATACATGCACAAGGATGAATACACACACACAGAGCTCTGTCCCTCACTGGAACATCATTTATCAGCTCATTGATCGATTTTAATGTCCTGGGCTTAGTTACAATCTCTCCTGGTCCATGATGTGTTTCTATGAGTGTTTTTGGTTGTTGTTTATGTATCTCAATTCCTAAAAGATAGCTTGGCCACAGAGATAGGGGTTGAAGAAAATGGCACCAACCGTAAGTGAATTGGAATCTGGTAGTAAGTTACTTCAGCATGACCTGGAGGAGATGGATGTTTCCAAACTACAGGACAAGTGTACCTTCCCACTGATAAAGGAAAAATATGAAGTATTAAGTGAGTCTTATCACAGCATACTTAAAGGCACTCAGAGTATATGTGTGTACTTTTAAACTAGATTGTTTTATAGGCTCTTCAGTATCCACCAAGAACAGATGATATAGCTCTGAGCACATTTGGCTCTGAAGTTGAAGGCCCAAAGTTCAGTCTTCTACCCTGAAAAACCATGGCGACAACTCATAACTGAGACCTTAGTTATACTAGGGATGTTAGTATTTTGAAATTTAAACTAATGTACAATCCAAAAGCAACTGAGTGTCTTCTGATGAAAATGGAAAACACTACACACATCCTACAAAGGGTGGGGCATCTTTTATGGGAGTGCTGTTTTCAGAGTTCTGTGGAGTGATCCAGTTGTCCTCATGCTACTTCTAGTACTAGAGAAGATTTTCTTTTATTTGAAATAGGATGAATTCAAGGCAAAAATCTCTTTTCATGACCCTTAGTGAAACATGCTACAGAATATTTACACATTCCCTAACAGTTCAATGTTCTGTTTAATTTTCTATACTATACATCTGGCAAGAATAATAAGTGCAACTTAAGATATCCAAAGCATATGAATGATGCCCTTTTATAAAAAAAAAAAAAGTGACCTGAAAATAGCTCCTGAGTCCTCATAAAGAAATAAGATTTCTTTCTTTGTAACACAGATATGACTTTGATACATTAAAACATTTCACTAATTATTTTCAAGTACATATGTATTTTGATATTCAAATGACCCAGTCAGTATAGTCAGAAAATTTGTATCCTGGTTTGTCAGGCAGAAATAAAAGCTTAAGACAAGAAAAAGAACTTACATTTTACTCTGCCTAGTCATAAGGATACATTCTGCAGTAAACTGAAAGAAGATTCACATTGGTTTCTATTTAGTCATGCTTAGAGATAGATAGGGACAATCCTTGGTTTATTAAGAGCACAGCACTTCTGCTATTCTTTCAGGTATTTATCCATATGCTGGCTTTGGACTTTAATCACTTCTTTGAGACAGCTTGCAGAACTGAGGCTCTGTGTGCATGTTTGAGATGTATATGTTGTAACAGTTTTGGACTTGTGTAATTAGGAAGCGTCCTGAGCCAGTCTCAAAATGTACATACTCCTCCATGCTGACTAGCTTGCATCGCTTCTGCATTAAGATGTCAACTAGTGTTAGGGTTAGGTAAGGTTTAATCAGTAGCTAGAGAAGATGATCCTTTCCCCATATTGAATAGATAGTATATACAAAAAGATGGAAATTCAACCAAAGTACAGCTTTTGAGGGAAATGGTTCAACATTCATAGTTGTACAAGGATTTTTCAGTGAGCTCCATGCTATTTAGCTCTAAAGTAATTTGATTCATTGATTAGTATAGGTTTTAATGGGGTGTCACAAATCTTTACTGCCTTCCCCAATTATGTGGCTAGTAAGCTGGAACACATTTTTATCATAATAGGGTGATAATGCAAGTAATTAATAATGCCTATGTCTTGAACCTTTATATATATTGTTGTATCGAAAATCATTTGAGATGGAACTTGACTTCTTTTTAAGATACTATGTTTTCACATTATCATATACCCTGATGATTTTGAATTATAACTCTTGATAAGATTCCTGCACCAGATATATTCTTAGCTGTTTAATGGCAACTCTTGATTTGAAAGATATATCATCATATATTAGAGAAAATTTCCACTTTAAGATTGCTTCCATGTCAGCAAATGCACATTTCATTGGGAATCAATCACCACAATGTCTGTAGCTATGTGTAGTTTATATATGAAACCTTCTTAATGGCTGCCATCTTTGCATCAACATGGTTTTTATACTGAACAACTTAAGGGCAATGTCTAGCCCAAAGCTTTTGGTCATTTTTTAGAGGCTCCATTAAATTTTCCAGGCTACTTAGAGTACCATTTAGTAAATTGCTGCCTCAGGGCACTAGACTATAATTTTATGGTTTAAAGAGTTAATATGCTTAAATTGCCTGACAACTAAAATGTCTAATTTCTTGTATACACACACACACACACACACACACACACACACACACACACAAATACACACACACACACACACACACACACACACACACACACACACACACATGTACGTGTGTAAGTACTAATAATTGCCTAAGCTATCTTTCTCAGCCTTTTGTAAGACTGAGAAAGCTGGGCAGTGGTGGCACATGCCTTTAATCCCAGCCGTTGGGAGGCAGAGGCAGGCAGATTTTTGAGTTCGAGGCCAGCCTGGTCTAAAGAGTGAGTTCCAGGAC
>NW_022196903.1:97613778-97636264 GCF_008632895.1 Mastomys coucha
CCTTTTAAAGATTAAAAAAAAAAAAAAATAGAAGCAAAGAACTTAGGCAGCCATTAGCTACTCCAGTACTCTGCGAGTTTGCAACTTCAGAGCTCTGGAAAGCACACATCTTTTGATGAGTAGTTACATTTCTTTTTTTATACAAAGTAGAATATTCACAAATTATGTTGGAGGATATGAGACTGATGAAACACAGACCAGGGAAAGCAGGGACGAGTTTACCAGTGCAAGGATATAGGAAAAAAGAATTTATAGACCTCTCTGTCCTTTGTCTCTGTTTGTCTGTCTTTGTTTGTCTCTGTCTGTCTGTCTCTCTAGCTCTCAGATTATTTCCCATCTTATAATTCGTATAGTAGAAAACAATCTAAATTTTGGAAAATTGTTTAAAATATCCACAGGGTACTTGAATATCAGGTTTTAACGGTGCTGATTGAACTCTGGTTTAGTATTAACTCTTCGTCATGTACATCTATGCCAGCTATCTCTGGCATATTTGACATTTTCTTTTGACCTTAACTACTTAATGTTGCCTCATTTTTTTCTAAATGCTACAATTTTTCTTTATACTTTCAAAATAAATATATTCCTTTAACTAATATACCTGTCACACACACTGTCACTACTTAGTAAAATAATCACTATAACTAAGACTTCCGGCTTAGGGATGTTATATATAATAAGATTTAAGAAATAATGTTGTTGTAATTTCAGGGGATATGTATATATGTATATATATATGTGTATTATATATATGTATCATGCATTTATATGCATATATATACATATACACACTGTCTGTAACATGTATTCTATCCTCACTATAAAATTACATAAAAGAAGTTTCTCCTCAAGACTCGTATGGCTGCTTCCCTCCTATGGTACATTACTTGAAAATTAATCAGTGCTGTTTTTTCCCAGCCACATATATCCCAACCACCACCACCAGTTCCATTGAGCTGTTCATTAGCTTTAATTTCTCAGATCAAACCAATTTTTTCACCTTTACACTTTTTTGCCTGCTTTCCGGAAAGCCGTCAATGGTTGGAAGGATGTTTTCCCCATTTCCCTTCTCTGATGTCTGTGACCCAGCTTCTTAACCACCTTACGCTGAACTGTTAATGCCCTGAATGTAGCTTTGAATTCTATAGTTCAGTTCTTTATCTGTTTAATATATTCCTTGGTTTCAAAGTTTTCAGCTACAATAAGTTTACCCATAGGATCATGTGGAGATATCTTTCACTGTCAAAGCAGGTAATTATTTTTTTAATCATCACTAAATCACAGAATCAATGAAAAATACAGAACCTACCAAAACCCCAAGGGAGGAAATGTTTGTTTTCTATCATGGTTTCAGAAGTTTTAGTCTGTGCCCTAGTCAGTGTTCTATTGTTGTAAAGAGTCACCGTGACCATGAAAATCTCTTATGAAAAGAAACATTCAATTACAGTTTACAGTCCATAGTGTTAAAGGTAGGGAGCATGTCAGATACTGTGCTAGAGAAGAAGCTGAGAGTTACATCCTGATCTGAAGGCAGCAGGAAGAAAGAGCCACTGAGCTTGGATTGGGTTTTTAAAAGCTAAAAGCCTACCCCATGTGACACATTTCCACCAACAAAACCATTACCCCTCAAAAGGCTACATCTCCTAATCCTTCCCAAGTAGTGTCGCTCCCTGAGGGCTAGGCATTTATATGACCTTATGAGGCCTTTCTTATTTAAACCACCACAGTCTGTAATTTCTTGGGTTCACAGATTCTGGGCCTTTGGTGAGACAGATGCTTCTCACCTCATGGTGGTAGCAAGACGAGAGAGAGATAGAGGTGGATGAGAGGGAGACATTTGAGAACAAGATAAAGTCCTCAACGACTCTTTTAGAGACCATCTTGTCATGAGATCCCACATCCTCCAGTTTCTAGGATCTCATATTGTAGCACCATGCATTTCCTGAGCCTTTACATCTGACCCTATGGTATCTTGGAGATATTAGGTATATAGAAGCTGTGAATGCCATGGAGCAACATCCCATGGAGCAACCAGCTAGAACATCAGTGGTACCCAGATTAAGTAATGCTCTTGTAACATACAACATACTTACCTTAATTTCTGTGTATGCTCATAGGCTTAGCTGATTCCCAGCTTGTATTCAGGCCTCACTTATTCCTTCTTTTAACCCTTCCAGTATTATTGTACTTTCAGAATATTATTATCTTAATGATGATACTTTTTTATGGTTACAGCTATGATCATTAGCATACAGGCTTACATAACATTTTGGTTGTATTTTTAGGGGAGGGTGAGGTCTTCTCTTTGTGGGACAGAGGACAATTGCTTTTACACAATATGCTTTTACAAATATGTGAATGAACTTTAAAGAGTGCAGTGTCTACTCCATTTGCTTTATGTTTGATAATTAGGTGTGCCATGACTTCTGGAATCATACTAAACTTTTCTACACACAGAGACTTTGAAAAAAACTGTATTTTTGAGGCCAAGGCCACCATTCATCCTTGTTTCAGATTGTGTGCATGTCGAGTGTCTTAATGGTCTAGTCAGAATTTCCTCTGTGTGACAAACACCTGAGAGAAAGAGTTAAAAGCAAAACTATTTTATTTGGTTCAGAGGTTCAGGTTATCTGTTGCAGAAAATATTAAAAATGAGCCAGCCATCTCTCTGCTGGGACAGATCATGCTTCTGTGCTCCCGCTGGCCTGCCAACTCTCTGGCCATGCTGGACCACAGGGCTCCCACTGGGCCATCTCTCCTTGCACTCCACTGTCAGCCATCACATCACAATACCTGTGGGGCAGTGAGCAGTTCTGACAGCCAGAATCCAGGAGAGCAGCCACCTCGGAACCCCGGAGACCCACTGAGCATTTACTCATAAGGGACGGTAGGAGTTTGGTGGTAGCCCTGAGACCAATGGCTCAGATTTCAGCCCAGACCCCTCACAGTTGCCCCTGCAGGAGATGTGTGCTCTATCAGACAGACACTGTCTCAAATTCCCATTATTCTAGTTGGAACTTACACACAGCCATCTGACCACAAGCCAAGCATGCCACGCCCCATACAATAAAAGGGGTGGTTTGCCCCCTCCTCACACTCTTACCCTTCCTCTCTTACTCTCTCACCCTTTTGCTCTCACTTTCCTCTCTGCTCTTTGTTCTCTTCTCTGCCTTTCTCCCTCTCCTATTCTTTTTCTCTCCTTCCTCTCCTTTCTTTCTCTCTACTTAAGCAGCATATCCTTTCTACAATAAAATAACTCATTCATACATTGCCTCCTTCTTAATTAAGATGCCGTGCAGCAAACAGGTCAGCCCCAGAGGAGAGAGAGAGAGACCCCGGGCCTTAGCAGCAGGCCCTCTGCCTCCAGAGAGAGAGAGAGAGAGAGTCTCAGCCAGGCAGGGGCCACAGCCAAGGCCCCCTGCTTTTGGAACAACAAATACCCAGTACCCTGGTGGAATCATGACTCTAAAACTTAATTAACCAATCAGATTTATGTATCAATAATATCACAATTTATAAGATACCAATATAATAATTTCAGAGCCAATTGGTAATGATAAAAGCTTTTCCCCAATATTCCTAACCTTGTGAAATCATAGCCACTTGTGCTTGGTAAATTCCATGCAGGTACATGTCTGGAGCCATCTTCCTTCCTTCTCTACCTTTCTCCCCTTAGCACTGCCTCCCTTTTCCTCTCCAATCACAGCACTCCCTCTGCACTAATGTGATTGGATAGGGAAAATCCAGTGTCAGTCAGTAAAGAATTGTGAGGCAGGACAATGTTGTTCAGTTTCTGACTTCAGGGAGAATGAGAGATAGCACGAACATATTTGCCAGTGTAAGCTTCTGCACTGTATTTTGTTCTTTCAGGAACCCCAGGTTTTGGATTGTGCCATTTTCATATTTGGTGCCTCCACACCCTGAAGTAGCTGTTCCTCATTTCAGTGGCCTCTAGGAATGCTTTCAGGAACACACTCAGACGTTTTCCTAATATCCTAGATCTATGCTACAGTACAACAAGTTGATTTAATTAACAGCCATACTTCAAATTTATAAAGTTGGTGTTGATTTGGAATTAACTACAGTTCAAATTTATAAAGTTGATGTTGATTCATGAGTTTCAAAATTCACAGTGCCCAGCTTCTTCAATTTTCTGCCTTTATTTTCTCTTCATTGTTTGTATTTATTCTCTTTTCATGCATAGAGACAGACAGAGAGATTCACAGAGAGATAGATGAGTACATGTAACATGTATGTTCACAAATACACACTTACGTGTATGTAAAGATCTATCTACATGTGTAATTGAAACCAACTCTTTTTTTGCTCTTCAGAACACAGGCTTAGTTTTGGTACCTGTAGAATGCACATTTGTACATTAGCTTTAATACTGCTACCTACTGATGACAACTCTACTATGCTGATGAAAGAATTTGTGCCCCTAATGAATGCCAAAATAGAGATCAATTTAAGTAGATTGACATGCACAATGTCTATGGATTTCAGTCCCCAGAATATACATCCTAAGCCAGCTATGGAGGGAGATGCATGCTTGTAATCTCAGCACCTCACAGTAAACACATGAAGACGGAAGTTTAGCTAGTTCAAGGTCATCCTGAACCCAGTTTGAGCTCCATAAGACACTGTCTAAAAGAAAAAAAAAGAGTCAACCAGTTTATAACCTCTTTGCTGATGGGCTGCTAAAATGTGTTTTCATGAAATCACCTTGCAACGTCCTGTGGATTCTGTTTCTGGAGGCTTTTTGGACTTTACACAGCCTCAGATTCTCTACCTGCTTGACATAGAGTGTATGCTTTTTGCTATCACAGCTTCAGCCATCGTCTCCAAGAGAAGGTAAGAGCCTGCTATATACAGGGATATTGTGTTAGTTTGGTTTCCATTACAGTAGCACAGTTTCTGAAATTACCCACTTAAAGTATGTGAAAAGTTCAGTTACAATTTTGACAATTTAAGTTCATGCTCAGCTGGGCTTGTTTGTTTGTACCTATGACAGGACAGACTATGATGGCAGGAATATCTGAGGAAAAAAGCTACTCACTTTATGGCTACTGGAAACAGATAAAGACGATCTTGATATGCCTTCAAGTGCCTACCTATAGTGACCTAACTCACGTCTCTGTTGGAATTTTTTTACTAATAGATGTATTTCGCTAAAGTTGAATGCCTTATTTCATTTCCTGTGCTTCTAGAATCAGGTAACTAGTGTTGCCGCTGTGTTCTGGATGAAGTGGTAGCTCCCTGAGGTTGTGAGGCTAACTCCTACCCAGTTCACCTCTGCCTCTGACACCAAGTAGCCACCCTGAGTTCATATCTATCTTTCACCCTCCCTTTGCACTGTGAAACTCAATCTGCCTAGTATTTATAATCCTCCTGCCCCAGCTTCCTAAGTACTGCAGATACAGTCCTGTGCAACAATACCTCGACCCTCCATTTAATTATTTTCTTTTAATAAATAGAATTTTCTCAAAAACATAAAGTTATGGGCTTTTTAAATTGTGTTTGGAAGTTTCATTGACTCTCAGGGAAAGATAAAATCTTCAGCCATAGGCCGAGCACACAGTATTAGGATCATGAATTCTTCACTATTTGATCTGACACTTAGAAATGAATAAGCCTTTCTATTTCATAGAAACTGTACATACCTGTACAAATCTGTGGATTAAGGTGCTATTACATATGGATAAGTTTGAAGACCAAGGATTCGCATGAGCACCAATCCAATCCCATTCTACATTTGTATTCTGGTCCTCAGAACCAATAGTGGCAAGCAAACAGTCCTTCCTGATAAGGAGAAGAACGTGAATAAGCAGTGAATTAGTTCCTCAAAATAATTTATTATGATTTTTGTAGACATTGATTAAATCCATATGGGTCTGATGCAAAGACTAGACGTTATCTATTAATTTATTAAGCTTGTGAATATAAATAATTTAACTGAGGACTTGAAGTTACAAAAGACAATGTGATTATAATGGCCAGGGTCAAATGATAAGATATATAGATAAAACTAAGTCACAAAGCTGGACAGACATCTCTGCACTTAAAAGCACTTGTTGCTATCACAGATAATGTGTGTTTCAGTACCTACAGGTCAGCTCACCACGATTTGTAACTTCAGCTTCAGAGTATCCAATGTCCTTCATTATTGTAATATAGTAATGGCCTGTTCAGGCACTATAGGCATGTAGTGTACAAATGTACTCGTAGGCAGAACACCTAAATACATGAAATAAAAATAAATATTTTCTTAAAGTTGCTTTTAGGACTTTTGGGCAAGGCCAATTGTGTGTTCTTATGAGAAGCAGAAAATTTTAATGAGAAAAGGAAAAAAACTTGGTTTGATCCTTAATTTTTACAATATGTTAGTATGCATAATTAAATGGCCCATAGTTTACTCATTATGTCATTTCTCTATAAGTCATGTGTGTTTGTGCATTGGAACCCTCTGGATCCCCTTTTCTTACCAAGTGGTCTTTGTGTGTTCTTGTCCTTTCATTCTCTTATTAAATTTAGATTCCACATATGAGAGAAAAATGTGGTATTTGAGTAAGATTGACTTGAACTGCTTACCAAATGAACTATAGCTGCATCCTTCTCCCTGGAAGCAATGTATATTGATCTTACTTATGGATGAATAGTAAGCTAGTGTGAAAAATAAGATTTCTTTATTCATCTACTGATGGGAACCCAGGATAATACCGTAACTAGGCTAATCTGAATAACACTGTAATAAATATGGGTGCTTGTGTGTTGTGTGCTGACTTTAAGTGTCAACCCAGGTGTGCTAAAGCTGAAAATCACCTACCAATAATATCTGAATATTTAATTTTCTGGTAAAATATTTAATTTTACTTTGAAAGTATTTGAAATAAATTCCAAGAAGTATATGTCCATATATGTAATACATATTTATATGTGTCTATGCATATCCATATATCAGATATTTTTATTGGGATTATGACACATTTAGATATGTGTTCTTCAAAAACTGTCCAGCCACATCATGTCAAAGACTTGAGAGAAATTATGATTTTAGACTTAGAAACCTGGAAACTGCTTAAGGTATGGTTAGAATAGCTAAGAGAGGAAATACAGAGAATCTATACTGTGGTAGTACTTTAGGGTTGTAGAGAAGAACCGGATGAAAGCAATTATTGGCCATAGAGACAGTTCATATACCAACTCCTTGGGTGCTCTGCAAATCCGCCTTATCTTAGTGAAACTGTATAACACTGTTCTTAAGCACCCCTACGTGTTCTGAGGACAAGAATAAACCAGGTTATTTGGTTGGTGTTGAGGTAAATTAATGACAATCAACCCACTTCTCCAAACTTAAAAGTTGAAAGTAGCTTAATTGAGCCATAAGAGAGCAATCTTAGAAATATGACTCCTTGAAGAACGTTATTCTATTTCTACTAATTGGCTGCACTACCACCATCACTCTATATTGTCTGTTTCCTTACAAGTTGCAAACATATCTTGGGTTGTTCAAGGTACCAAATTTACCCTCTGGTCAGTGAAACCTATGGCTCCAGCCAAATAGAAGCTCGATTATTATTGATCGCCTGGGCTCATCTTTTCACTGTGACACAGTTAATTGGCAGGACTTATAAAAGATCCATACTGCATGTATACCCTTGAACGCTAGGAGTAAAAGAAAAGTAGCTTTATCAACCATGTTCTGAAGCCCTGCTTTGCTTTAGTCTTAGGGCAGATGCTGTTGGAAAGAGAGATTCAGAGTTCGGCAGAAAAAGAATATTGGAATTAAAGTAAAAAATTATTTAAATTTTAATGAACAGTGGGTGTTTGAGATGATAGGAACATTCAATTTATAAGTTAATTTTGGATTGCTTAGCTCAGAAATCTCACCATCTGAAATCCTTCTAATAAGAGTTTGGCTGTGAGTCAACTCACAGTGAAAGGAGAGATGCTAGTCTAAATTTAGCTTCAATTTTGGATCATGAAAATTCTTATATTGGGTCATATGCACTATAGTGCCCAAAAGTACTTAATTAACTTAATGGTCCAAGACTTCATTTTGAATGAGCCGTATGGGATTTGTGATATCAGTGGTGCGTGTTAGCGAGGCAAAAGCCCAGGACATACCACCAGATGGCGCTTCAGTACTTCCTTTCTTCTACGTCACTCAACCAACTCAGGATCTATTCATGTGTGAAAGAAGTAACATGTTATAGTATTCATCTCCAGATGGTGGCGTTGAACTTCTTAGCAACAATATACTCATACTAATTTGGTGAATGCAGTGCACCAGATTTCTCGAATACTCAAATAGGAGACAGTTACTATAAAATAATAATAATAATGTCAGGGTCTTGTTGAATAATTACACAGTGTGCGACACTGAGCTCAGTAACTCTGCATATCAGGGATCACACCGTGTTTTTTGTACTCATTACCTCAGCCTTGTAATGGTCCTATCGAATAGGTATAATTATTATTTGCATCATTTCTTTCCTAAAAGAGGATATGAATAAAAACCCAGAGAGATTATAGACTCATTTAGTTACAAGGGTGTCACTAAAACTCAAAAGCTTTCTTCTCTGGATGGTCAAATTTTGCCCAGCATCCATCTACCTGTGAAGTCAGTGCCATGGCTGGCATCCAGAGCACTGTTTTAGTTTCAACAAGTATTTGGGATTGAGGGGAAATTCTAAAATTTCATCTGACATCAAAGTTCCTGAATTTGTTTTCCTATTAAGAAAGACAAAATGGTAGGGAACAACTTCATTCATTAGTAGACACACAAAGACTGTCACTGTGAGGATAATACACTGGGGCTGCCTTTGTGAATGATTTCAAATAGTCCCTTGCTTAATTGCTTAATATGAACATCCCCATAGAAGCCTTGCGTTTCCCTTCCTTGTTAATAGGATTGTCACTTTTTTTCTCTTTCTGACTCTGTACACCAGATAACATTCTGTAACAGCTGTCCCCAAAGAGGCTTCAAATCAGCAGAGAGCAGACGAATATACATGCCTGATCACAGGCTTGTTTTCTGAAAAAAAGAAAAAAAAACCTGTTGGGAAAAAGCTTAATCACAAACAGAGATGTAATTCAGCATGGAGACTAGTTCCTTCCCCATTCTGACAATAGCCTTAATCTTAATTACTGGATTCACTCCAAAGAAGAGTCAGATTAATGTACCTGCTAGAACACCACCCAGTTCCTCTAATTAATGTAAAATGTTCGGGAGGTGCTCCAAAGCAGGATTTGGCTTGTTCCTACCATTTTAAAACGTCCTAATTAGGATGTGTTCTTGAAGAAAGGTTTTCTTATATGTGAACTCTTGGAAAACCAGGAAAATTTATAAGAAGCAAACCACAAAATCTTAAGCAATAGTCATGGTGGAAATATATTAAGGTATTAATTTAACATATTCAATTCAGAGTGTAGGCTTATGCTGTGGTAGTGTCAATGAGGGTCCAGCCCTTGCTCTCACATCAGGTCAACCCTCTCAGTTATCAGACTCTGGAGGGTGCAGGACACACAGTTAATGTATCTAAAAATATTAGAAAGAGCTTTTGACGATTAGGAAATAATGAATTATAAGTGTTTGTTTAATGGGCTAAAGAGATGACTGAGAGATTAGTTATGCATGCTGTTCTTCAGCTGTTCTAACATTCACTCCCAGCTTTCAATTCAGGAAGCTTACAACTGCTTATAATTCTAGTTTCAAGGAATTGGTGCGCTCTTCTGGCCTTCACTGGCATCTACACTCACATGCACGTACCTATACTCAGACACAATATTAAAAAGAAAATGAATCATTAAAAACAAAACAACAAACCTCGCAAGATGTTTTTAAACACTATAATATTGAAATTAGGGTTGGGGAGATGGCTCAGCCATTAAGAGCAAGTACTGCTCTTAGCGAGAATCTGAGTTCAGTTTCCATCAGGTGACTCATAACTGTCTGTAACTCATCTCTAGGAAATTCAATACCTTCTTTTAGGCTCTTTGGGCACATGTCCTCATATGTAACTAACGCTGAAAAAATATTTTTTAAAAAGCAGAAATCAAATGAACATTGTCAGTCACCTCTGAGTTGATATGTGTGTGTAGAAGGTGAAAGTTTTTATTTATTGTATATATTAGACACAGGACCTTTGTTAGTGTTGAGCATAATACTGAGTAAGAAGCCAAATATAGGAATGCTATTGAAGAAATAAATCTTTCCTAAAATGTTTACTCATTTGTTTTCTTTATTAATAATATATTATATAGTTCATTGTATTGTATATTTTTACTATGTTAAATTTAATTTTTAAAATTTTTTGACATTTGTGTGTATGTGGTATATGTATTGTGAATGCTGTATGCATACATGAGGGTATATGCATACAAGGCCTTATGTATATTTAGAGACCAAAGGACGATGCCTGGCATCCTGTTCTATAACTCTCTGCCTTATTACCCCAAGACAGTGTCTCACTGAGCTTGGAACTAGGCTGTCACTTTCCACAATTAGAGATTACAAGTATGTACACCACAACTAAACACAGTGTTTTACATGGCTGCCGCTCAGGTCTTTCTGTTTGCATTGTAAATATTACCACTACTCCACTGATTCAACCCTCTACTAAAATTTGAAACATGTCATAAGGAAGAAAGACCTCCAATATAAATAAGCCATAGGACTTTTGTAATCATTTTGTCTAAGAACTAACAACAGAAAGTAGTCATGCTGGCAGATTTTTCTAGGCTATAGTCAACATAGATAATCCTGGGAGCATACAAGAGATCCTTACCCTATATGTAGAGAGGAGAGTCTAGAAAGAGCTGATTTTTAAAGCCAAAATAAGGAAGAAAAGTTAATGAGGTGGGGAGAGGTTGGTAAATGAGAGCATCACATCTGCAAATTCTCAAAGGTAACAAAATAGAAACATTGTCCAGGAATCAGAGCTATTCTGTAGTGTTGGTGGTAAAACAGTAACAGCTTACAGGTAAGAAACTGAGTACTGGATCCTAGAGTGCTTCCTTTTGTTATAAGGAAAGGAAGTTTCAACAAAGCAGTTAGGTTTTTATCTAACCATTGTTAAAAAGATACACAAGCTTTCAAACCAAATCCTTTTGCACTGTAGAAAGGTGGCTCTAGATACTGTCTGAAGGAAGAATGGATAGGGATCAAGGTGGCAGCTGGTACTTACAATTGGATGCTGAGAGAACAGTATGCTGACTCAGGTAGCAGTGCTGTGCTGAACCACCATAAACGAGATCCGTGATAAGAGAGAGAATTTGTTTGGATCTACAGCTTTAGGGGGATAAGCATCTGTCATGGTGGAAGGGCACAGCCACAATCAGCAGGCAGGGTAGCTGCAACAGGAAGCTGAGTGTTCACATCTTGAACCTCAAGCCCGGAGCAGAAAGAGTAGGCTGGGAATAGGCTATAGGTTATACTTCAAAGCCTGCTCTCAGTAACTCCCTCCAGCAAGGACATACCTCTTAAATGACCCTAAAGAATACAATCAACTGGGGATCAAATGTTCAAATGCTTAAGACTATGGGGGACATTTATTATTCAAATCACCATGGGTGGTAACCATACATATGGGCAAAGCTGGGTAATATTATTCTCTACTAGAAAAAAAATCACATTAACTGGATAACGGATGAAAACCCAGGGTAGTGAAGCAGAAAATAAGGATTTTTTTTCTTCTTGTCTTAAACAAGATTAGTGTAGCTCCTGATCCTGACTCCACTTTCCAATGCTATAGCTACAGGCATGCACCAACACACCTGGCTAGGAAAACACAATTGACTCTTAATATTTTATAATGAATAAGGCAGAATGCAATGTTGGCAAGTCCAATTTTGAAAAAAAAAACACTTAACAGTGCTTCATCAAGCATCTGGTAGGAAAACGTTGAATTTTGACAGTGCTATGTGTCCCTGATATTGGACATATTGCTTTCACCTGAGGACCATTACTTTAGTTATTTGAAAAATGCTGAATGCAAGGTTGGCAAGACGGGTCAGTAGGTAAAGGTGTCTGCTGCCAAGCCTAAATATTTGAGCTCCATCCCTAGGACACCTAGTCTAGAAGAGACAATATGTTCATGGAATGTATATGTGCACATATACATATAAGTGTGCACACATATAAGTTCACATACCTGTAATTGCATACATACACATATAAATAGCACTAAAAAGGTCTTAAAATATATGAATATAAATTGTTCACTGATAAGCATTTTTACTAGACAGACAAATTTCTTTGGGGGAAGTTTTATATTCACTTCCTAAATTCTTAGTCATAATCATAGCACTCATTATTGTGTTAAATTTTCTAGACCCTAATAAACCAGAAGTAGCCAAAGGAAGACAGTAGAGGCCTTACTAGTAAGTGTAAGAACAAATGATGGCTAAAGTTTATTCTTTTGGGAAGTTTTTGTCCTATGGTTTCTAAATGCCTCATGCCAAGAACAGACTATTTGTAGAAAGTGTTTGGGGACTAGAAAGAAGTTCTTAAGAGAACCAACATCACAAGTAAATAATTGGCTCCCCTTAGACAGTTTTAGAAGCAAAATAGTACTGGAACAAAAAATATTTCTACAACCCCAAATTTAAAGCCAACTTCTCCATGCTAATGTAGTTGTAGTCAGGTGATTATGCAATAAAAATGTCCAACAGTAAATTTAATATATTTTCTGTTTTCTTATTCATTATCTTGCCACTAAGCCTGGCGTTTCTCAAGCTGACTGAGCTCTGGGTCTTTATACTCAGCCACATTAAAGTCTTAAAATCCTGAGAAGCTGAACCTTGGGGAAAGTAGACACTGTGATTCACTTTCTTAATTATAATGTGACAAAGGTAAAGGCATGTAGCAGTAGGTATGATATGGATGCTGATGAATATGGACAGCAATTGGCTATAAACAGGATGACTTTCCTGGTAAGATCTGATGAATCTCAGCTTGCTGTGGACTAATTATACCCTTTCTCATGCATATCTTACAGCTCTTTAAAATCTTCACTGTGACTGAACATTGAAATTTTATATGTTAATCAAGTTCATTGATGTGGCCCTGATATAGTATGGCTTGTAGCATTGTACGAACAGGAAGATAGCTAACCACTGCTATATACATGTATCCACAGGGAAGAAAACATGTGCAATGAAACAGTCCCTAAGTCAGTGAGAAAGTCCTCACAAAAGGTTGAATCCCATCAGACATTGATCTTTGGATTTTCTAGCTTTGGGCTCTGAAAGAACACATTTCACTGGATTAGTGTGTATTTGTGTGTGTGTGTGTGTGTGTGTGTGTGTGTGTGTGTGTGTGTGTGTAAACTCAGGATGGTTTATTTTGAAAGTTATTGTCCCTCAGGGTCCCACATGTGAAAGGCTTAATCCTTACCCTAATGTTCTTTGAAGGCCAAGCTCTTTAAAAGGTGGGACTGAACCTATCAGGCCTTTTTCAGTTTTCTGAGGAAATATTCTTAAATGGGCTTATGGGAACCCTATCATATCCTCTGTCTCTCTTTTTCTCTTTCCATCTTTCTCCTTGTTTTTATCGTCCTGGCTATTATGCTATGTTCTAATGCCTTGCACAAAGCTCAAGCCAAAGAAAGACAGTCTACCACAGATTTTAGTGTCAGAGCTGAGAGCCAAGATAAAGATTTCCACTTTATAAGTCGGTCATCTTGGGTACATTTGCACATAAGAAAAGTTGAGTGATACATGGAATATAGCATTTTATGATGAATAGATATTCTAATTTATATCCAAGTAAAGATTTTTAATTGACAGCTAGATACTCATGCCATAGACAGATTGACACTAAGCTTCTCTTAAGGGAAACAAAAGGAAAATTTGTGAATAGATTCTACATATTTTGTATATTTATTTAAAGCTTTAAACTCTTTTGGCAGGAATATTCTTTTGGATGCTGCATACTAGTTCTCACAATGGGAATGAGTTCCTTTTTATAGTATGTGGATCCTGGACAAACCTATGTGGTTAATTTTATTTCACGAAGTGAAGCATACTTTTCCACAGACATTTTCTATTTCAGGAAATGGTACAGCGTGTCAGGCACCACAATGTGGTGCTTAGAATAGGATAATACTGCAAAATGACACCAAAAGGTGATTAAATGAAAAAAATTCAGATTAACCTACTATGAATGTGATGCCTTGTAAACTAAGTAGGTTTATTTTATTTCTAGATGAAGAACTCTTTTGTAACTAGTACATTATTAGATAAAATAATTAATAGTGTTCACTGTGCTTCTTGGGATAAATATAACATGGAGCCTGTTCCAAATTTAGCAGAGAAGGGAATCCTTATTTAACATTTGTCAATAAATTTTGTTGACTGAGCACAAACTAGAGTCAGGTAGAAAAACTCATGTAGTTGTGTAAGAATAGTCTTTATCAAACTGGTCTATTGGCATGTCTATTGGGAATTTTCTTGATTAATGACTGATGTTACTGCTGCTCACCCTGGAAAAGTGGTCCTTGGTTACACAAAAAGTTTATAACAGCAAGCAATGGGGAAGAAAGACAGTAAACATTGATTCTTTATTGTTTCTGCTTCTATTCCTGCATTGAGTTCCTGCTATGATGCCCCTCAATGATGGGCTGTTTTGCTGAAAGCCAGTTAAATCCATCTCAAGATGATTTTCACTTGTTCTCGGCAATCAAAAGCAAAGTAAGACACATGTTAAAAGCTAATGTTTTTACAAACTACATAGCTTTCTCAATAATGTGTTTTCTGCATGAATGTCTCCCATGAATCATGTATTTGAATATTTCAAATTCTGTAAAGGATGTTTGGAAAGATTGTGTAACATTTTGGACTTAGAGCCTCATTTGAGGAAGATCACTGGAGTTGGGTCTTGCCATTTTAAATTGTGGCTCTCCTTCCTGTTCATTATTTGCTTTCTAGCTACAGATTCAATGTAAGTTTCCAATCCTGGAACTATGCCTTCCCTATCATGATGAACTGTAGAACCTCAAACTGTTAGTTAAAATGAATCTCATGAACCTTTCCTCTCCTAACTTGCTTGTCAGTTTTTTTGTCAAAAATTAGAGGCTTGAGGACTATTGCTAGCAGGTTTGTATGTCATATAAACCATATTCATAAGTTTACACAGGTTCCAATACTTCTAACAATAAAAAAATACCAAACAACAAAAAAGAAGAAATGGCAAGATCCCCAGGACTCTTCATTTCCAAAGATAGAAGCAGTCTTTGTGAGATACAATATACACACACAAAATACACACATATATATAAACACACAAACATATACAAACACACACATACAAATACATATAAATACACAAACACACAAATACACCAATCCACACATATACAAACATACATAAACCCACACATATACATACATACAAACACACATAAACACACAAATACACATATACATAACCAGAAACACACACACAGAAACACACACACATACACACAAGAATTACTCAAATTTTCAGATTCTCCTTGTTTTAGAAAATTGTATTTATTGTGTTGGAAAATGACATGGGACAACAATATTTAATTAAAAATTCCATAAAAACATCTGAATTCTATCTATTTCATCATAAATCCCTGATGAGACACCCAAAAATCTAGTTTAAGAATTATCCTTACAAATCTTAAAAATTCCTACATCCTCTCATATATACAGGCCTGTAGCTCCTTTCTCCCTAAGGGAAAACAGGGGTACTATGTATCTAAGTCCTAAAAGTCAAAAGAAAATCAAGGACTGTAGTGTAAAAGGTTGACTTATGGTAGGGAGTTTTGAGCTTCTGTTGAATTTGGGAATCCTGTGGGCTGTCATCAAAATGCAAGCATCCTGTTTAAATAGGAACTCTTCTCTTAGGGCTCTTGCCTGCCTAAGAAGGCAGGCTGTGTGCTGAGGATGTGGTTTGCAAGAAGCAGACATGTGCAGGTGATGAGAACTCTGATGATAAGGATGACTAGTTTAGAGCCAAGGGGCCTGTTCAATAATGAAACACAAAGGGATTAAAAGCAAAGAGGAAAGAAGTGTTGAGCAGTTCATCTTTGTGCTCAGAAGTCTTTTGTTTCCTTCTAATCTCCTTAAATGTGATTGCTATGATGGTGAATGCTCTTATATTTAATAGACTCTCAGGTTTCTTTGGAGATGAAACATATTTTACACTTACATGAAACACTTTATACTGAACGCAGACTCTACAATTGCTACTTTCGCCTTCCAAGAGAACAATTCAAAAAGAGTCCCCAAAGACCTCAGGACTGCATTTACCTTATATAAAGAATGATTACAGTAATATTAACTCCAGGATTAATATGACGGATATATAAGTGCATAGATGGCTCTCTTTATTACTTTACTTGCTGGAGAGTATCAGAAAAAAAATTTAAGAAACGTTTTCTCCCCCAGCAAGGATAACTGCACCAGCTATATAGATTTTCAGAAACTGCTCAAATGAGCAGTACATTCTCTTCCAGCTTGGTTTTTGTTAATGAAGAATTACCAAGAAATATTGGCATCCTTCCGAAAGCAATATTGTTCTCAGTAGCCGTGGTGTTACTTCAGGAAATCCACAGAGCATACACAACTTAAGAGTTCAGAGTGAAAGGCATCCTATTATTATTGCCCAAATCTTTGCTAGTATCCCCCAAAGCAAAAAAGATTAAATTATAAGGTTTGGATTTCTCTATTGTTTCCAAGTACCAATCAATAAAACAGTAACATGGATGTTCTTTTGAAGGGCATAAAAATCACCTTGAACTCCAGATGAAATTCTTTAAATTGGTTAGGTTCCTCCTCAGATTTCAAATATTTGGTTACATTTTACTTTGACTATTAATTTAATGGCAAGAAATGTCAAAAGCAGTATATTTTACTGTTTGTTTTCTTCTTTTTTAAAATTGAAAATAGGTTCTTCTTTCATCCAGTCAACAGTTTCCCCTGTCTCTTTCCTTAAATCATTTAAGGATTTGGAGAAGACACAGCAAGCCTCTGTGACTAAATAATTCTTCATGGAAACCATTTTTCTTTGTTTGAAGAATAAATAGGAATGATCTCTTTGTGTAGAGGTGAAAAGGAGGTAGAGAAAGGATTGGATGTGATTTTCAAAAGGAGGATGAATATTCTTCTTGGTATGCAACCTAGGCCAAAATAGTACCTAAAATCTAGGTTTCAAAAACGGCTATAACTTGTCTTTACTTTAGATAATTATGAGGTTTTATGCAGTTGTCAAAGATGGAAGCCACTGCCAAAAATATTAGCAGTGTATTCCCCAGCTACTGTCCATGCTGGTAAATAATAAAAGAGTTACTATTTCATGTTCTTTGCTGAAAGCCCAATAAAGAGGCAACTCATGGAGATCTTATTTGACACAGCTCGGTAATTGATAGAGGCTAAACAGGTCTAATAGTGCTAATTGCTCTTAGCAACCATTGTATGGAACAGACATCCTTGAAACCTATACACATTGGAAAGTTAGAGTCCATCCTCCGTGCTTCTTCTTTGGTACTTCCATTCTTCTGTTTAACCCTGTCTTTCTTTTCTTCCTTGTAACCTAGTTACATTGGAAAGTTAGAGTCTATCCTCCATGCTTCTACTTTGGTACCTCCATCCTTCTATTTACCCTGTCTTTCTTTTCTTCTTGCTTCCTTATATTCACTAATTAATCAAATGATAATGTGGAAACCCCCATTAAAGATACATGAATGTAACAAAGACCATGTTAGGCATGGCTTCCATCTCTTCTCTCATAGACTTCATTTACATTTAAGCAATAGAGACAGATATTGAGCTATTACTTCCAGGACTAATTATGCCCAGTATGACTTATGCTATAGACAGTTATAACTGATGACGCTTAATATAGACTTTTCATGCAAAAGAGGTCTGACTCATGTATTTATTTATTTCACAGGTCTGCATGAAGCATTTAGTTGACAATTTTCAATGTTTTTTTCTAAGTGATAGGCAAGTTCTAATCAGATCATTACATGCCATTGCATTATGGATGTAGTTTGCAAGTTATCCTTTGAGAAGACTTAAGGATCTACTACATGGTTCCAGGTATCATGGGAAAGTTTGGAACCTGTCTAAGGAACTGAGTGACATTTTCTGGGACAGGATGTTTAACTCCCTCATACTTCCTTCAGTGGACAGGTAATTTCCAGTTTGTATAGACTAGTGTTAACACACACACACACACATACACATACACACGCGCAACTGAGTTGTCCTCTGGCCTGGTACTGTATGTGTTTCTGATGTGTGTCAGTTCCAGTGAGCACAGCTTCATCCTAGTGAGCATTGTGTGTCCTCTTACATGTGTTTTGAGGATGCACATTGGACAACAGCTGAATTATCAGTAAACACCGACTAAGCTTAGATTCAAAACATGAATCTTTTCAGGTCCAGAGCCAGTAAAGGACCTCCACATTCTGCCTGTACTTCCTGGACTATCTGCATCCCACTTTTTGACTGTTTCTAAGAATTGACTCACCTTCACTATCATTGTTATTCCTTTACATGGGATTAACTTTTCAGTTAAAAGAAAGGACTTCCTTCTTTCCTTTCTAGGGAAAGTCTTCTAATCTTATTAAAAGTTTCTTTCTCAACTCTCTCAAAAGTAGGGACTCCAAACTCATTGTTTTTGAGTCTTAAAATGAATTGTTTTTTTTCCTGTATGTTTTGTTATCATAAGGACACATCTACCTTGTTGACATTATAAACTGATTCCCCTAGCATAGTACCTGGTGACCAATTAGTACTCAGTTGTTACTTCCTGAAAAATATCCAATGAGGTGCTATCCTCTATAACACAGATGTCTACATATATAACCATGCTATTATCACATTAGGTTTGCTATTAGCCACATAGCACAGTTGAGTGCTTTTGAGTTTCTTATCAATTTACCATATTAGTTACATCTCATTTATGAGGGGCCTTGGGGAGATGACATGAAACAAGCCAATGTGGTTGTTGGGGGACAAAAGATGTGAATTGGAAAAATTGGACCCGAATGGGATTCTAAAGTGGGAAGAAAGCTGTGGGAACAGCTTGACCCCTCTCATATAAATCCACAGTACGTGGAGACGGGAAAGAATAAGGAAGTCAGAAATAAAACTTTCAGTGCATTCTGGAAATGCCAAGCTGTAATGCAGAAATATTTATGGGTTTATATTTTAAAAGGTTCTGGATTCCTGGATAGATTTGAAATTCATACAAAGTTTCATTACCTTTTTAACTTGATGAAATTCGCCAAAGAAAGAAATGTTAGAGAACTCAGCTATGCTATAATGACCTCTGTATCCATGTGAGATTCTCAGCGCTGACAACTGAGGCTTCCACAGTGCTATAGAAAGTACCCTTGGATAGTGTGTCTGCACAGAACAACTTGGCAATCATCAGAGCAAGCTTAACACCCTCACATTCAAATTAGAAACTGCAGTGCTAGAGATTTTTTTCTCCCTGCCAAAATAATGAGAGGACAGTTAAACATTTCTGAAAAAACAAAAAACAAAAAACAAAAAAACTTCATCTCAGTATACTTTACAGCAAGAAAGGAGGCTTACTGACCGTGGAAATGGAAGCACTGGATGTGACTGCCAAACAACACTTATCCTTTCAGCATGCTGTAAGGAAATACGCACAATTAGCTACCTTGCAAGTTAAGACAATGCTCAGAAAAGTGATAACAAGACTAACAAAACTAACCTTGGGAGGAAGGAAGAAAGCACAATAATAGGATGACTCATTTTTTTCATTTGAATCTAGACACAAGGTTTATGTAGTCATGCCAGATTTAAATAAAATAAAACAAATATGAAGCAGCTTTCAAATGCAAGAAGAAAATTAAAAAGACAAAATGTCTAATGTGCAAATTAGTCCCTTGGCAATTTTTAAAAAATCACCACCTATATATTTTCAGAGAGAGCAAACAAGTGCTTTGTATGCTGAGACCTTATTGTTAGATAAGTATAAAGTCAAAGACAAATTGAAACTCCATGAGCCTAGATTTAAATGCACTTGGTCAAAGTTTATTTAGGACACACTGTATTTAAACACACTATTTTAGGGGATTGTCATTGAAATTTTCTAAAAGCAAATGACCCCCCTCAGCTTAGGGAATCGTCTATGCACTGGGATCCTGGCAGGAGATGGCAGGTTTGGGGCAAATGAGACAAAAATAATGGAACTATAGGAGGACTTTGGAGCATCTTGAAGGTAAAGCTGTGGCTGCTTAAAGGAAATTGTAGGGACTTCTAAGAATGGAGTCCTGTTACAAGGCAGGTGCAAAATGTGGTCATGAAAATGAGCAGAGATAAAGGGAAACTTAAGACATCTAAGACATGCTTAATATTGTTAGATAAGTGGGGGGGGATGACAGGCACTTCCTTGTCTTTCTGACAATAAGCATGCCTTAAAGGAATTATTAAATTCTTTTGCATGGGGATATTTCAGACAGTGAATAAAGACAGAGTGATAGAATGAGAATATTGCCATTTTATATTCTGTGATGGTAATGTATTCTTAGAATTTATTTATTTACCAGGACTCCCCCTTCCCTGGTGCCAAAGTCTTTTGAGGATTAAACACATCTTCTCCCAGTGAAGCCTGATCAGACAGACCTCTATTGTATTTGTGCCAGGGGCCTTGGACTGGCCCATGTATGCTCCTGGTTAGTGGCTTAGTTTTTGGGAGTTACCTGAGATTTGAGTAACTTGAAACTGCTGGCCTTCTTATCAGGTAGCTCTCCCCTTCAGCTTCTTTAATCCTTCCCCTAACTCAATTACAGGGCTCCCAAACTTCAGTTCAATGGTTGGGTGCAAGTATCTGCTTGTGTCTCAGTTAGCCACTGGCAGGGATTCTCAGAGGGCTGTCATGTCAAGCTCCCATCTGTCTGTAAGCACATCATAGCATCAGTAATATTGTCAAGCCTTGGTATCCTCTCATCTCAATGGATCCCAAGTTGGGCCTGCCACTGGACCTCCTTTCCTTCAGTCTCTTCTCCATTTTGTCTCTGCAGTTCTTTTATACAGGAACATTCCTGGGTCATAAATTTTGACTGTGGGTTAGTAACCTTGTCCCTCTGCTTGAGGCCTTGTCTATCTACTAGATGTAGACTCTTTAAGTTCCCCCTCCCCAGTGTTGGGCATTTTGGCTAAGGTCACCCCCATTAAGTCCTTACCTCCCAGGGTCTCTGGTGCTTTCTAGAGAGATTTCCCCCTAATTACCCCCCATGCTGCTCATCTCCATTCATTCTCTTGTGCTCCACCCACCTGGCTTTTCTCCTGCCCCCCCCATACCTGATCCTGTTCCTCTTTTCCCCTCAACATCCCACCTCCCACCCAGATCCCTCACTCCCTCTGCCTCTAATGATTATTTCCTTCCCCCTTCTAAATTGAATTGAAACATCCTCACTTAGGCCTCATTTCTTTTGGTTTTCGGGCTTAAAACTGTAAGACCCTGTCGAGCCTTAGCTTACTGGAGACTTCCCGAGTGAACCACGTGGAGCCTGATGGATGCAAAAAGCAAGAGGATTTTTATTGTTCCAGTGCACTGGGGTCATCCCAGACCCTAAGGAGAGGAGGCAACCCCGCACAGTTTGTTGAGTGAGCTTTTATACAATTTTCAGGGCAGCAGCCATTAGACACAATGTGATTGGCAGAACAGTGTGACTTTTTAAATTGATTGGTCTTCAGAAAATGAGGTGGCAAAGACTTCCCTTGTCTGAAGGCGGGCAGAGGTCTGCCCTATGGAATGTGTCTCCACCAGCAGGTCGTTTCCCACCCTGAAGTCTGAGAAATATTTATTAGCCTCTCATTTCCAGAGGGGCAAGTGTTCCAACACCTTCCCAAAGTTCCTGAGCTGACCTTTTCAAAACCTGCTCACTCAGAACTGGTTTGGTGGCAATATCAGCTCCAGAGTCTGTGTTGTGTCCCTGACAGGTCACTTTGCTGTTCAATCAAATTGATAAAGGTACTCTTAGTGTTTTCGATTGTTTATTTTTTTAATTGTGAGAAATTATGTATAGTTTAGGCTGTATTTAAATTCCTGGTTCTTAGTCTCTACCTCACAAGGGCTGGGATTATAGAAGAAAGCAACTAGCAACTAAACTGGGCTTTAAGTGGGTTGGTAGTCTGTATTTATATTTAAGCATAGTAGCACAGGTACATAGGAGGCTGGGAGGACCTGTCTACTCACATGATACAGAAAGAATTACTTGGCATCACCTGCTCCTGTAAATTATTCCTGCTAATGGAAGAATGAAGCTTGGCGTGAGTATCATCATCTTAAGCCAACCACTTATGAGCTGGGGTTTGAATTTCATTTGAGGTCAAGCCAAGCGCTCAGATGCATTCAATCTTTTCTTTTCCTTTCTTCTTTTCTTTTTTCTTTGATTTTCATTCTTTCAATGTTCCAAATGCAAAAAACAAACAAACAAACAAAAAAACCAAAAAACAAAAACCAAAAAAC
>NW_022196903.1:97636281-97659150 GCF_008632895.1 Mastomys coucha
AAAAAAAAAAAAAAAAAAAAACAAACCATGACTGATTTCTTAATCCCTGTTCCCTGAAAACTATTATTAAGTAGCTAACCTGCTATTGTTCCCTCCTGTGTAATCTTAGATGGTCCATCTGCCTGTAGGGTTCAAGCTTGTGACGCTATCTCAAACACATTTCTTTTGCTTTTCGGGTTTAAAACCTGCCCACCCAGAAAAGTCCTGGTCCTTGTACCAGTTCTTGAGTCTGTACTGTGTCCTTATCAGGTTAGTTTGCTGTTCAAATCAATAAAGATGCTCTGGTTAAGACAACTTGGTGTGTTCGGGGTGTTTGCCTTTTGCCAGACCCACAACACTAACTTACTGAACCTAAATCTGATAAAAGTGTAAGATCTGCTTTTCAGTTTGCAGGATGCACACAAAGCACAGAACAGCTTGTCAAAAGCAAGCACAAAGGAAATGATCCTAAGAAAGCGATCTACAAGATGCAGAATATGTTATCTCCTCAGGAGTGGCAGTGATTTCTTAAAAAAAAAAAAATACAAAAAACAAAAAGCAAACCACTCAACAAATAAAAAGCAAGAATTAGAGAGAATAAAATTATATGTTCTAATTAATTAATTAAATTAGAGTCAGGTTCTTTCAACATTATTCTGGTTGTCTAGGAACTTTCTATGTAGGCTGTGTACTCACACAGATATGCCTGTTTTTGCCTCTTGAGTTCTGGAATTAAAGGTGTGTACCTGGTCTATCTGTTTTTCTTTCTTCTTCTTTCCTCTCCTTTCCTTCCTTCCTTCCTCTGTTTCTTTCTTTCTTTCTTTCTTTCTTTCTTTCTTTCTTTCTTTCTTTCTTTCTTTCTTTCTGTCTGTCTGTTTTTCTTTTGCAGTAATTTGAATTTGATCCAGCAAGATATTACAAACAGAACAATATTTAGGAAAATTTGAATATTGACTATAAGATATTGAAAACATTTTTTTCTTTTTTTTTAACTACAAATTTTATTTATTTATATTTCAAATGCTATTTCCTCTCCTGTTTACCCCTCCGAAAAAATATCAAAAACAAAAATCTAACCCTCTTTCCTCCCCCTCCCCCGACCACCCTCCCCCACTTCCTGGCCCTGGCATTCCCCTACACTGGGGCACAGAAACTTCACAGTGCCATGGGCCTCTCCTTCCACTGATGACCAACTTGGCCATCCTCTGCTATACATATGTTGCTGAAGCCATTAGTCTCACCATGTGTATGTACTCTTTGGTTGGTGTTTTAGTCCCTGAGAGCTCTGAGGGTACTAGTTGGTTCATATTGTTGTTCGCCCTAAGGGGCTGCAAACCCTTCAGCTCCTTGGATCCTTTCTCTAGCTCCTTCACTGGGGACCCTATGCTCAGTCTAATGGATGGTTGTGAGTCTCTACTTCTGTATTAGTCGGGCACTGTCAGAGCCTCTCAGGAGACAGCTATATCAGGCTCCTGTCAGCCAGCACTTGCTGGCATCCACAATAGTGTCTGGGTTTGATGATTGAATATGGAAAGGATTCCCAGGTGGAGCAGTCTCTGGAAAACATTTTAAACATGCATTTGGTGTGGCTGTGGCACAAAATAGACCCATGGTCACATTGTTACCATGTTGCTTAGAGTTTTGCAGGAAATCAAAGTCAGCTGCTTAGTACTTAAAAACTGCTTCCAGAAACCCTGTGGAATCTCAGTGTCTCAGTACAGCCAGTCTTTCGTGGACACTCAGAGGGTAGCTACTTGTCAGCCACCTTCTTTTCACCACTTCTTTCTTATCTATCCTATTTAGCCCTAGGAGGGCTTAATTATCTAGCTTCCTCACCTGTCTTTCTGGGTTTTGTTACCTATGCTCCCCAGGTAGGTTGGGAAAGCCAGCAGGAGCCACTCATAAACAAGACAGTATTTATCAGAATTCAAATTACAGGTCATTGACTATGCCTCAGGAGGGTAGAGTTGTCCCTATGCAAGCTGTGTCCAAAGCCAGCATTTGCTCTGCCAGCAGATAGTTTAAAAACCTGTGACTTACAAGTCTGTAACTATGCCTTGAGATTCTTGTTGGGGAACAGCTGAAGTAAAGGAACAGTGAAAGGGAAGTTCAGAGGCAAACCCAGTTGAGTTCAACAAGAACTTCCTTCCCATTTACAGATCAGAAGTGAGGAGTCCAGAATATAAATGAAGTCCTTACTTGTATTCTCAGGCTGCCCTGAATAGTTACATGTTTATTCCTGATTGCTTTTTATTTGGGAAGGAAACATTTCAACTCCTGAAAGGTTCCAAGAAAAATAATTAATGTTTCTTTTAGAGGAGAATAACAATGCATACATGAAAACATCTATTTAAAAGTACTGTCATTTAAAAGCAACCAATGAGTTACCTGTAAGGGAAAAACAGCTGAGCCTAGAAATTAGCATGCAAACAGAAGTGGGTTTTCAATAGAAGCAACCAAAGTTTGTATCTAAATTATCATCAAGAGTCAGAATCACAGGCTGATATACTTTGATTTTTTTCCTCTATTGAAATGCTTGACATGAAGCAAGATCCCTGCCCCCCTCCCACTATCTTTCATCTGCCTCCTTCTACTTTCCTTAATACCTATTGTAGTTAAAAGTCTTGGAGTTGGTGAAAGAGAGACTTAAGAATTCAAATCCCAGCTTTGAAACTTTAAAGCTAAATGCAAATCTTGTAACTTCTTAAGCTTTAGCTTCCTCAGTTATAACTAACAAGTTGCTGGGATTAAAGGAAATAACTTACATAAAATGTTTCTCTCTCCCTGTCTTCTGTCAGTGTTCCATGTTCTTGCTGCAAAGCCTTTTATGCCCTCCACTTCTATAGAATAGACCACCCAAGTTGCCTGGCTGCCCCCAATGCCACCCATTCCCTTTTTTAAAATTTAGGAAAAATATTCTCGCCAGTATGGATTCATATAGCCATTGAATTTCATTTTCTGTCTTCAATTCTTCAGTTGCCTCTCAATGACAGGAGACAAACATCAATTCTGGTGTTCAGCTCCATTTTCCTTTCCATTTTCACTCTTCACCATCCTCAACCACAAGATTTGCCATATGCTATTGGAACCTTCTCAAGGGCCTTGGTACATATAATGACTTTTTGTCTACAGAAAACTAGCTAACTGCCTGTCACTCAGGTTCTGTGAGAAATTGCTCTCTTTGAGGGTTTTAAAGATCTGAGTGCTCTGTTCTCACAGCACTCACCACCTCAGTAGGTACTTTGCTCAGCTTGGCCCTACCTCTCTGCTGGGCGTTCTTAAGCTCATGAACTTCTTTAAACCCACACAAAGATATACAGAAGTTAACCAGTAAAGGCTATTAATTAGATGAATAAATGAAAGATCTATACAAGCACTTGTTTTCATTTCTAGCTAAGAAATCATGTGTATTGCATTGACTGAGCCTTATAGAAAAGAAAGTTATTGTCTGTTATATTTATTTGCGGGTGATTTTAATAATTTATGTATTTATTTGTGTGCATATATGCACATTTATATGAATACCACGGGTGCTTGAACATCTTGGTCTAGTCATCCTCCCCCCATGCCAGTCCCAGAGATCATACTCATGTTGTCAGACTTGCAAGCTGCGTCTTTATCCAACAAATAATTTCACTGGTGCAAAGAAAGTTGTTTCAAAATATACCTTAAAGTATCTTAAAGCATGTTGAGAAGAAATTAGCTTTGATATAATACAACTTTTTATACAATAGGCAACACTACCTCAGTGGAAATACTCAATGACATAAAGGGTGGCTAGACTACTAATCGGTGGCTGTACAGATGTCATTGGAGGTAGGACTTGAAGCTCTACGCTTTGTGATAAATTGAATGTTTAAATAAAAATAATCCTTTATACTGTTGTCTTGGTCCCGTGGCATGAAAAGTCTCTCTACCTTTAACCATTAACAGAGTCGATTAGATCTTGTTAGTCTGTGTTTCCTAAAAGATTTGATATCTAGGATACTAGTATTATTCATCCAGTCATAGATAAGGAAAAATCTGATTGCCTACTAAATGTCTTGCCAATCACAGAAACTAGTCAATGACTATAAAGTAAAATTTTATTTAGAAAAATAAAACATTAGCTGGTCTTCCTATTATGTCATTTAAGCCTGTTCGTGTTGATGCCTATTTAGCTATACATGCATATCACAGAGTGTAGAAAAACACTCATCCTGGTTTGCCTATGGTACCTCCTTCCAAAAGCATAATGAGTGAGTGTTCTTTCCTTTAATCTGCTGCCTTCAGTTCATTTCTGACATATTCCTAGTATTTAAATTCAGGTACTGGGAACTTAGTCTTCTTATCCTTACATTGATCCCTCTGTTCTTCCTGGGCTCCATTTGTTGACTGTGCTTACAGCATGGTGAAGGATGGAATGAATGAATGATTGAAGCACAGGATTTAGCAGTATGTTGTAAAACAGACAATGTATCCAGAGGTAATCCGTTCTGTGAATACATTTCTTAAAAGCTTTTCCATTATCGCACTCTCTGAGTTAAAATCCATCTTTAGAAAACATGGTAAAATATTTCATAGGTCTTGGCATTGGCATGGGTTTGCTCATATTGATTTTGCCCCTTCACTTAGGGCAAGGACAGTTGAGAAGGGAATGTCATTTCTTCTTCAGCTTTCCTTCTTTTAGGCCTGAAATAGTACTCTCAGAAATGAGGTATTAATTAGTATAATCCGTCACCTACAGGGTAGGTGTAAGACTTTGTGAAATAGTTTGGAATTTAACTCCCATTTATAATTCAGCCTCTCTACACTCGTCCATTCTTTTGAAACTCGGAGGTTTTATAAGATGGAGCTGATTGTGAAAAAGAGCTCTGTTCCTGAAATCCATCTCGAAGGCATTCGTCCAGGCTTTTGAATTTCACTCGGCTAATTTTTTGCATTAGAATAGTCACCATGGTTATCTCCCAGCTTTCCCTGAAGTGTCAGCTCTAAATGATAATCTCAGAAGTCACATTCTTAATGTCTCTTTCCTCCTTTCATTTTTGCATAAGCAATGACCACAAAAGTCAGATTTGTTGCTTTCTTGATATTTCTATTTTGGAAAACTCCAAGAACACAGTCTTTCCTTGAGGATACCATAGTTCTGGTGTTTAAACCATTTCATACCAGTAAGGGCTCAGGGTTTTACTCCATTCTAGGACTGGGTTTTAATGAAGAATGTTCCCACCTATCATTTCAATGTGCCTTCAATGAAGCGCTATTATAATTACATTGTAAGTAGCTAATTAAGAAGGAGCTTAATGTACTGCTGTAGAGAATGCTCTGTATCCAGGGACTTAGTTTTACTCTTTATTAGGAATTACAAATTAAGCAATTAATTCAATAACCCCAACTCACTCCAATCAAAACTCTGACTGGGTATTTTTATTGACCCAAGATTTAAGACATCAAAAATGAACACTGGACATCCTATTTCCTTCATACTCATGGACTTATTGGTATTAGCCAGTTCTCGAGTAACAGACAAACAGCACAGAGCCTGCCTTGCTTAGATTAGGGAGCACTTTACATTCAGTTGGAATGAAGCAAACTGTTGCTTCCACTATGTACAACATCATCACAGCAGGTAAATGACACAAACTGTTGCTTTCACTATAACACCATCATAGCAGGTATTTGTTTCTGTTTTAAACAAACAAAAACAAAAACAAGCTAATAAATAAAAAAAGTTTCTCAGCATGAATCAGTTCAGTCACAGATCAATGAGATGTTCTCAATGTGTACTCTGTTTTTCACTCTTTTAAAGCTCCATGTTTGCCAGCAGTAGCAAAGAAAAGTCAACCAATGTGTTACACACACACACACACACACACACACACACACCACACACTATATACTACTTTCCTTATACATATCTACACCGTGCTACTGATAAGTATTTTTTTCCTTAAAACATAATGAGAAGATATACAATGGGAGAAAAAGCAGATATTATTTAATTTAATACCTTTATTTCCACCAAGTTTCTTCAAGTTCAAATTTTATGAAGTTATAAGCTTCTAACTTTATTGATGGGAGAAAGATTCTAAGATTCAAATGACTTAGTTATATTATCAAGGTTAGCATAAGATTATACTTTGGGAAACACAAAACCCAAGAATGTAGTATTGAGTGGATTACTTGGGGCCTTATGATTCAAGTATGGACATCTGAATTATTTCCCAGTACTTTGAACACTGAATATATCTGCTTAAAACAGAATATGGCTGAAGTTGATTCATGAGTCAATGAAGAGGCTAGCTACCTGTTGTGACTCAGATCCAACTACAGGTTAAACTCTTTGTACTCTCAGAATGTGACCCGATTTAGAAAGAGGGACATGGGGAGTGTAGTCAATTTAAAGCCATCCTGAAAGAGCCTAGGTCTTGATTCACTATGACTAGTATCTGATAATACAAGAAGAAGCAGCAGAGCTCCAGAGCCAGAGTCAAGGGCGACAGCAACCTGAAGACATAATAACTTTTATAATGCTGGACTACAGGGGTTGGCTGGGGCTATCAGAATCTGTAAGAGGGAAGAGTAATCTTCAAGGTCTTGGAGGGAGCATGGCTCTTGCCAACTCTCTTTTCAGATTCCTAAACTCTTAAACTGTGCAAAACGCCTGCCTTTCATACTAAACATCCCTGTTTGTGGTATTGGGTTGCCTTGGTTTAAAGAGACTGCTACACCTTCTGTTTGAATACTCTGCCTTCATGCTGGTTCCTTTATCAGTCTTATTTTTCAGGTTCTCTACTGTTGATAGAGAAACTAAAATTTTTCTTATATTATCTGCATCAAATTGTTCAGGTGTTACTGGTAATTATTTCTTACTGCTGTTTTTGTTTTTGTTGTTTTGTTTTGTTTTTCTCACAGTTACTTGGGATTGGTAGATGTTCAGGATCAATTTCTTCAGACAAAGAAATATTTCCATCTTGAACGTCAGTCAAAAGAAAAGTCACAAGGAGCATGTGAGTTCAGAATATTTTTAATACTCAAGTGTACATAGTTTAAGGAATATAACCTTATTTAACTTGATATTTAGAAAAAAACCCTCAATTTAGCACTTTTGAAAAATACAACATGTGGGTTTTAAATGAGCATAAATATTAGTCACTTTGTTATCTGAAAACTGGCATATCCTCTTAGATTTTTGGTTAAGTGGGCTAAGGTCATAGGGATCAGAAAGGTGTCATCTAGGGCTCTTACCCAGACAAAGGAGGAAAATGAGTCCAGAGGAAAAGTTAAGGCAACTTGGTAGAAAATCAGAATTGAAGAATAATATACCTTATAAGAATGCAGCACAGGTAAACTGTGTGGGAGAACAACAAAGAAATCTGTCACATCAAGTCTCTGTCCATTGAGGCTTTTATGGAAGAAGACATTGAAGTTGTGTTCGGTACAGCATGACATGAGCCTTAGGCATGGAAACTGTATTCTGCTTACTCTGCCAGCCACAGGTGAGTAATTAGCTGCAATCCAGTCCTGTGTTTCTAACTTCACAGTTTAAGACTGCTCTGTATGGTACAAAACTCGGGATGGAAATTAGAGATAGGACAAAGCTAAGCAAATTCACGATTCCACATTTAACTGTTAGCTCTTGGTAAGTCATGGTCTGGAAAAGAAAGTCAATTATATTTATTGCCATCATTTTACCCTTTGGGGCTTTAGCTTTTGTTAGCTTTGAGCCAGGAAGAAAAGTGATTGTACCTTTTGGCTCTGTAGCCAGTTTAAGGCCCCAAGCTGCTTTTTTGGTTTATTTTTAACCAAGTTGTAACAAGCAGGTAAAGGACTGCTTGCTAAAATGCTGCTGAAAAGTTTTAAGCTTCTTTTTCTAATATTTGCATCCTCATTGCACCCTTCAACAGATCTTTTCTGGCAGAAAAGATTGTGTTTTCATTAACCTATGGGACACAACCCAGTGTTGTGCCTTTGTGGTCCATTGTTACAACAAATATATATCCCTTGCTCTAGTAATTGCCTTCCTTTACTTTCTGTAAAAGTCCCAATGAGGGGACCAGACTTGCTCTTGGTATGAAAAATCATAACATTATCTTGATAATTGTTCTTTGGCAGATCACATGCCCAAATCAGATTATCTGAAAATAATTTCAGATTATCTTAATGACGGTGTGCAACTAGGACAACAAGGCAGAATTGAGGATGTTGTTTAGTAATTGAAAACACAGATGACTTTCAGAGTGTTATGAAACAACTGAGGGTTGTTTTTTTTTTATTTAATTATGGATAAAAGAAGTATCTTAAATGATTAGGTAGATAGATAGATGATTAGAATACAGATAAAATAGATACACAGATACATAAAGAGATCTATCATAATTGATTAGTAGATATACAGGTGATAAATGATATATAGTTAATTGATACTTCAATTAATTGATAATACAGTTAATTGTTAAATTAACAGATAACAGTTAGAAAGATACATAAATAGAAAGAAAGATGATAGATAGATAGATAGATAGATAGATAGATAGATAGATAGACAGACAGATAGATAGATAGATACATACATACATACATATATACATACATAGATGGATGATAGGCTGGAAAGTGTATTCACTTAGCAAATGTTGATGAGTGCTAAGTTTTTCTAAAGTCCCACTTGAACAACTGATAGTTAAGAGTTGAACTTTAGACAATACTACATCACTCCCTTATTTGGATAAAATACAATACGAACATATAAACATGCAGGTACTAGACAAATTTAGAAATTACACAAAGCAGCTGAAGCCCACCTATAAAATGCAGAAATCAGATAAAATTAGATAATTTGACATAAGAACATCAAAATTTCTTGTCAACTTTCACTTCATCAATGCAGCATGAGTTTTCAGAAACAAGGAAGAATGAGCTTTGCTTAGCCCCATGCTGAAAGAGTGCAGAAAAACCAGGTCAGTTCTGAAAAAGTCTAGTTATCATAGATGAACAGTAGGAGGAAAGTGAAAGTAAGAGCTAGAACAAGAGTGAGAATGATATCACCTGTTGGGAATCACCTCCTGGGGACTGGTTCAGTTGTTGCCCACAGGGGTTTTATGAAACCATAGGCTATTGCCACGGCCATGGTTGCTCTCTACAACCTGAAGGTAAGATACTATTGCTAAAGTCAATGTTTACTTATTTCATCAAACATAGATATTTAAAGTGGTACCTACAAAGAAGCTTTATCCCTCCTGACTATTATTTGTTTTTCTGGAAAGTATTGTGCATGCTACCGATGGAGACAAGTATCTATATTATCCAGCTACAGACCACTGTGACCTATAACAGTGATCTGCCTTTAATATATATTAGTATAACAGTGATACAAAAAGTGTTAACCACTCTTTGACTGTATTTAAGGCCTACTTTATGCAGTAAAACCCATACTGAACACTGCTAAAGTGGCCAAAAGTCGAATACTTGATAGGCAATGTGCCTAGGGAAGAACTTAAGATTGTTCTGCCGAAGGATCATAGCAATACAGTGACTACTAATAACATGATGGTAGATCGATAGGTGCCTCTCTTAAAGCAGTAATTGAAACTAAAGATAACTACTTGCCCAGGACAATGTGCAGAGAATGATAGTCTCTGGAGTACTCAGTTCTAAATGGGATGTCTTCACTAAAACCCTTCATGGGATCCATGTGAAAGAGAAGATCCAATGATTATAAAAGCCAGAGATGATAGATGATTACACAGAAGCTGTGTCTTCCAGACACAAGGGCTGAAATGCATAGAAATTCATAGAGACTATGAACTGCATTTGGTACTAGAAGCTTTATTTAGTGACTTACACAGGTTCAAGTAAAACAAGGTCCCAGCACTAAGAGGAGGAAATAGACCTACTTCTTCTAACCAAGAAGCTATGGGCCTTTGATGCCCTCTGGCTAAAGGAAAGTTAGCTTTCTCCAATATAGTGTCACTGGGCATATCAGTCACACCCAGGCTAGGGCACATGACCAGGAAGACTTGGCCAACACATAACGAACCCCAGGCTTGTTTAATTTTTAGGGATTTTTCTAGTGATCTTTTTGTTTCATTTTGTTGGTGTCTTATTGTTCTTTTGATCGTTTCTGAATTTTGTTTTGTGTGGATTTTTCTTTCTTAGGTTTTGTTTTGTACTGATGGGGGCATAGATAAGGAGGTGGTAGAATCTAAGAGTTAGAGTAGGAGAAAACATGATCACTCTGTATCTTATGAAAACATTTAAAAAGAGAACACAGAAAAAGAATATTGCTTCCTAAATGTTACTTTGTGTACACTGGTTAGTGCTCCTTTATAGCCCACAGAAGTCACTCTTCTTCATGTGATGTCATATGCTGTCAGCACTAGTATTTGTAGATGAAGCTCAGAAGCATTTTTTTTTTCAATTGCTTCAGGTATTACCATGTAAAGGCAAGATTCAATTTATTTCTATCTTTAGTATTTGTAATTTTGATATTGTATTGCAGTACATTGGCTTTGAAAGTAGGATAGATATTGTGAGTGGGTACTCACAAGGGTGATGTCAATCTGTTCCTCATGTGGACAGTACATGGTTTGGTGGAGATCATTGAACGAGTACATTCATTTCTGGTACCCCATTGCCAGTAAAAGGCTACATAATCTTGGCAATTCCATTATATTTCTGTTTTAGTTGGCAGTTTATAAATTAAAAAAAAATATGATTAGGTTCTCAGGCATTGCATTTGTAGTTCCTTATATTATTTCTTATGGAAGAAAGAAGTTCAGCATTCTTCAATAAAGGAAATGTGCTCCGGTAAGTGATGAACATTCATTCGCCTGACACACTGTCAGTTGATAACCATTTCATGTACCATGATGAGATAATGAAAAGCTAGAACAATTAGAAGCAATACTCTATTAGTAATCAGTACATTATAATTATTTAAGATGACTTTAAAATTTATCTCGATGTAAATATTACCTTGCATCACTTTGTCATTAGCAAGAAGAAAATCACCAGAATAATTTTGTTTATGGTATTATTTTTCTCTCAGAACTCAGTTTTTCCAAAAATTTTAGGTTATGAGATGTGAATGATTTTCATACAGTATCATCTTCCAGGGTTTTAACACTATTGATAGGAACATGTTTTATAAATTCATATCTGATTGTTCTGCCTGAGGGCTTCTTTGAAGCTAATGATCTATTGTATTCCAGTTTGATCCAGGCAAATATATAAGTGAGTATATATGTGTTTGTCTTGTGTGTGTGTGTCCACAAATATATTTGAATAAATGAATTGTAGATAATAAATATGTGCTCTATTTCTAGATGACAGGTATTAAGGAGGAAAAACTGGAATATTTTGTACCTTGAGATTCCTATTAATGCTCTCTATGATATTTCCAACATAGAAGGAACTGAGAACATACACATGTAAAATAAAGCTAATATATTTTATTCTGATTTAAACAATGTTCTAATTACATTTTATGTGTAACAAAGAACTGTGTTAATGAGCGTGAACTTTGTACACATACCAAGAATGTTTCTTAAGTGCTAACCACTTGCTAGCAATAACGGAACAACCAGTGCTGTAAATTGTAAAGCACAGCAGATGACAGAGTTTTTCATTATGAAAACTGATTCACTCCTGCATTAGTTCTCAGAATTTGTTGGTGGTGTTTGCTGATTTCTATCCAATTAAGTGTAAATTATAAAGAAACATCTGGAGGACTCCTTGCCACTGATCAATTTGGTAAAGAAAATAGTAAAATAGCTTGTTTTATTTTCCATCTAGCAATCTTTATTTTAATACTCACATTCTAAACTAGATTTAATTGTCTTCTCACGTGCTTTGTAATCTGCACTTTATAAATAAATGTATTAAAATGATGACCACATTGCATTTTGTCTGTCACGAGAGGTAAAACATGTTACTTTGATTGATCACTAAGTCAGATTCCTAAATTTTAAGCATCCTCTAGTGTTTCCAATATTCCTATGCAGTAGTTTTTAGTAACTTTTGAAATGTCTACTTAAATATGTCCTGTAAATAAGTTTCTTTGTTATACAACAAACCATTCTAAGTTGGAATACTCCAGCAGAGACTGTGAAGGAGTAAGCAACAGAAAGGAAGAGAGGAGAGAGAGAAGAAAGAGAGAGACTTTTTAAAGAGATAACATAATAATTTAATGGCCTAAATATTAAAACATAAATCTGAGAACAAACACTTTTGAAACAGTGAGCTCAAATTCTTACTATTATATAGGTCTAAACACAGTGCTTTTAGAAATGTCCCTTCTTCTAAATTATTCATCTATAAAATGTGATAATCATTTGTACCCAATATTGCAGATGGTTTGACTGAATATAAATATATTTAAACATTTATAATTCTACTTACTATGTCTTTAATACTCTATAAATGCATGATAAATTGATGAGATTCCCTACCTCTAAATTGAGTTCTATTATTCTTTTGGCTTAAAGTTGGTTCTTTATTTTGGATGTTAATTCTTCATAAGATATCTGGCTTGTTACACATTCCTCCTACACTGCATGTTTTTAGTGTGCCCTCAAGTTTCTTAGTAGTGCAGACATATTTTAATTTGAGGTGATTTTATTTGCTAATATTTGATTTTGTTACAAAACATAAATGGGAAATACTTACCATTGCATATAATCAGATTTCTTTCTTTTTTTTTTTTAGATATTTTCTTTATTTACATGTCATATGATTTTTCTTTTCCCAGTTTTCCCTCCCAGAAACAAACAAACAAGCAAACAAAAACAACAAAAACAAACCCCTGTTGGCTCCCCCCTCCCCATGCTTGCCACCCCCACTCTTTCACTTATTAGCCCTGGCATTCCCCTACACTGGGGCACAGAACCTTCACAGGACCAAGGACCTCTCTTCCCATTGATTATTGATTTTGCAATCCTCTACTATACACATGCTTCCAGAACAATCAGTTCTACCATGTATACTCAGAAGTTCGGAATACAGGAAGAACAACACACAAACCACAAGAAGCTCAAGAAAAAGGAAGACCAAAATGTGGACATTTCATTCCTTCTTAAAAGGGGGAACAAAGTACCCACGGAAGGAGTTGCAGAGATTAACTATGGAGTAGAGACTGAAGGAAGGACGAGCCAGCCTGATATAGCTATCTCCTGAGAGGCTCTGACAGTACCTGACTACTACAGATGTAGAGGCTCACAGCCATCCATTGAATTGAGTACAGGGTCCCCAATGAAGGAGTTAGAGAAAGGACCAATGGAGCTGAAGGGTTTGTAGCCCCCTAGGAGGAACAACAATATGAACTAACTAGTACCTTCAGAACTCTTAGGAACTCAACCTCCAACCAAGGAGTATACATGGTAGATAAACAGATTTAAAACACAGCAGAATACTATTTTATACCTGTCAATATGATTATTTTCAAAATTATGAGAGATATGTCTTTATAGAGGCTGTTGGGCCACAGAAATTATACAAGTTGTAGAAATGAAAATTAGTAGAACCACTTAAAAAACTGTTTGGAGGTAGCACAAAAATACAAAGCAAAACTATTGGGGCTAGAGAAATGGCTTGTGTTGTACTTAAATGCACTTGTTGCAGTTCTAGATGAACTGATTTTACTTTTCAGTACACATATCAGGACAACTTTCAATCACCAGTAATTCATCTTTAGGGGATCTGATTTCCTTTTGTGACCTCTGTAGGTAACTGCACACTCATGGTGCATAAATTAATACAGACACACACAGAGACATACAAAGATACCCAAACATAAGCCCATGTGTACATGCATTCACATACACACACACACACACACACACACACACACACACACAATGCATTAATAAAAATAAGACAAATCTTTAAAAAATAGAACTACTTGATGTGTTGGTAATCTTTTATTTTATATTTGTGACTAAATAAAACCAGTATGTTATGGAGATATCTACACTCAAACTGTCTTTTTAGTATTATTTAGAATAGACAATGTGTAGAATCAATAAAACAAAAACATTATTAAGGGCAAATGGGAAAAGAATATGTGATACATATGAATTACAGAATACTTTGCTGTGTTTTGAGAGATTGTGGACTGCATTCCCTACCATGAACAAAAATAATCCCTCAACCTTTAAGTTGTTTCTGCTAGGCATTTGGTCATAACAGGAGAGAAATAGGTAAGAAAACTGCTTAATTCAATGATAAAGTTTGCCTTCTCTCAAGTCAGAGTTTGGGGAGCTATGACCACTCAAGCTTGAATAATGTTAATGGAGCTGTGGCCTGGTCCCTATAAAATCACCTCAGTTGACTCTCAGACATGAAAACGTTCACAGTGAACCATTCTACATGTTTCAGACTCTTCACAAATAATCAAAAGCATATTCCCTGCTCCTTTGGAAGATAGAATAGAAGTCATTTCTTACTTTCCTGAGTAAGTCATGTTTCCTTTCACAAATAGAATTTGCTTGAGGAAAAACAATCATCTCCCTTTGTCTCTTTTAATAATCATGTATAAAATGGAAGTAGATTTCTCTTATAGACTGAGCACCTTGTTAGAATATAAAGGCATTTATTGTTTACTGGATAAATCTACTGGGTATCATCTCATTGACTTCAGAAGATCTGATTATTTCTCATTAGTCTATAGCCTCATTAAGTAATGCAAATAAAGCCAATGGATTTCACTGGGCTTTCTTTTACCAAGCTAACTTGTTCCTTTTAACTTCTATTTGTGTACCAAGTTAAAAATTCAACTTGCACAGTTGTGTGTTTCCTAAATTGTTTATAATGGAATATTAGCTTCATGTAATGTTAAATGTTACAAAAATCTCTGCAAATTTGAAAACCTATGTTGTCAATCAATAGAAACAGTCTCTGTTTTCAAGAAAATAAAAAGTATACTGCATCTTTAGTTTTGATCATACTTTAGAAACATTTATGTTTGTATGTGTATGTATCTGTGTCTATGTGTGTCTGTGTAAGTTGTATTATGCACGTGTATGTTAGAGAACATTTTGTAGTAGTTGGTTCTTTCCTCCCAGGATGTGAGCCTGGGTGTGTGATTTGAGCTGTTGGACTTAGAGACAAGTGATTTACTTTCTGAACTATCTCAATACTTAAGGATCATCTTGCTTGTAATTTAAACTATTTCTTGTAGACAGTATTCTATAATACACAATTTTGGAAATGATTATTTCATACAGTTGGTCTGATTTTGGAAGGAGACTAAAACAATAATTCATTTAGAGCCATCTGCATTCTAATATATTTTATTCTTTCTAAGTGCTAGTGGAGAGGAGAGATTTAAGGAAAACACTGACATCAATGGAAATGCTGAGAAATAAATATATGTTTTAGCTCCATCTCCCATTGGGGCCAGCTTTGAAATTTACTCTTCCTGTTATTAGTATAGAAATTGATAACATTGAGCATATTTAAAAGGAAAGCTATTAGTAAGATCAGCTAGGACTGACCTAGTGAACCTTCAATGACTTTTCTCAGCCTAATGACAAACCATTGAAAGATCTGTGAAGAAGTAGGACTGAAAATACAGAAGACAGCTCTTCACAGTCAATCAGTTAGGACCCCCGAGTTGCAACTCTAGCAAGTAGCCTACCACATTAATTTGAGGAAAATCTTCTAATAGAGAAGGAAAAATATGCTAAAAAAAAAAAGAGGCAGCCAGTTAGTTTAAATGCTATGACAGTATGATAAAAACTAGTCAACCAAATCCATTGAGAAAGAATATAATCCATTTTGGGAGAGCTCTTGGGATAATTGTAGCCAGACTACATTTCAGCTTCTATGCCAACTTAAACTGACATCTTGTGGTTTTCTGATGGCTACATGGAAGAGTTCTCACATTTCAGTTGCCATGAGTCATTACTAATTAGAAAAAGACCCCACACTTATGGATTTTAGATTTGGCAAAATGAAAATGCTCCTGCCATTCTCTATTTTGCTCAGTTGTGTATTTTGCATTTGGGTGACTTTGATTCACAAAGTTCCATAGCTTGGTTAAAGTCACCATGGTGGTTTAGGGCAGAGCTGAAAATCAAAACATATGTTTATAGCTTGAGTTGTGAAAAATCTGAATTAAGAGTCATTCCTATTGACAGATAAAGCCAGAGTGGGAACTGGGCATACTGTTCAGTTAGGTAAAGGATACAATTGATGAAGCACAGACAAGTGCCCTTGTTTCATTTAACAGACTGTTTAATCCGAAAACAGCCATCATTCTCCTCTTCACAATTTAAGATCTCCAATAAGATACTGAATAATGCAATGTTAGCTCATCACTTAAGAGGTTATTTAGAAAGATTTCCTCAAACCCAACCAGTCAGTCATGGAAAACATTTGGGTTTAAAACTTGTCACAATACTAAAGTCTGAATAAAGCTGAAGAGTGATTTCAATTTGTAGAGCAAGCTAGCTCGTGAATGGAGCACATATTTGATAAAAGCGTGATTGATAGAGAGTAGAGAAATGTCCTTGTGTTACAAAAGAAAAATCGAATATCATAATTTGGCATTTAGATTAGCGCTTATTGAGAATCTTAGACTCAATTACACAATGAGAAATGATCTGCATATGAGTCTCTCTGCACACTTTACAAGAGCTGCAGAGAAGTATGCAGTCAAAACTTTCTATGCAGGGTTCTTTCCCTGTTTCCTTTTCTCTGTTTAATTAGGGTTATGTTAAATAGAGTGTTAGTCATTGGCTTTTCTTATGGACTTTATTGTGTATTGTCATCCCCTTGGTAAAAGATAATATCCAATAAAAATGGTAGGCTTTTGCTCTATGGAGCAAATAGTGGGTGGAAAATAATATAGTCTAACCTCTATAAGGCATCTTACGTATAAATTTAAATGGTCAGTAACTAGTTTATATAATATAATTTTAAGTTTTCCTGATATTAAAGTTATTTTATATAGTTCAACTAACCATAAACTTGAATTTTCACAATGCTACTACAATGTGTTGGATCATGGAATTGAAACTGTACTTTTACCTCATTAATTCTTCGGTAACTTTTACGCTAATAAAGCATGGGAAAGTAAAGTAGAAAAAATTTACATGCTAAAAAAAAGTTCTTTGTAAAATGAGAGCTGTTTGAAACTGCATTCAAATAGTCGGAACGAAAAAAAAAAAATCTTTTTCCCAAGAGGAAACAAAAACTGCAAAGCCCCGATGACTTTCTTTAAGTATCTTGTTCAGTGTGGTGGGAATGAGTCTGATGTGCAGAGTACAGAATGCTATCATCACAATGAAAAATGAGTACATGCAAATTCCACTCACACCAAGTCATCACACTGCTACAAACTTGGAAGGTCAAAACCACAGCTGTTCTTTTTAAATATTCTTGAGAATATATACTGATAAAGTTTGAAAGCTTTATTGGATATAAGTCTTCCTTTTAAACCTTCTTTATTTAGCACCCCCTCTCTCTGTTGTGTGCCTGCATGCGTGCTTGCATGCATGCAAGTGTGTGTGTGTGTGTGTGTGTGTGTGTGTGTGTGTGTAAAAGAGTACAACTGTTTAGGTGTTGCAGCAAAAGAGTAATTGTAGATGTCTCAGTCCATCCTTTTCACCTTCTCTGAGTCTGTCTGTCTGACCCGAAGGTTTCCTGGAATTGTATTGCTCCTTCCTCTGCATTTCTCTTAGAAGTCATAACATTATAGATGCTGGCTTTGTCTGGGTTCTACAATCCAAATTCAGGTCTTCACACATAGCTTATGAGAACTAAACCCACTGAGCCAACTTCCCAATCCCAGAATATATGCTTGCCATTGGAATTGTAGTGGGATATCCAGACTGTTAATTTTTGAAGACATTGCTATTTCCAAACTGTTTTTATTTTTGTCCTGTTTTATCACTTACATTTTTACACATCAAGAAGATTAAGGCCTTTGTAAGTTAAAAATTATGCAACAGCTGCTGTGAATTCCTTCTTACACAGGAACATGAAATGTATATTGGGAAATACCTATTACCAGCTATGAAATATGTATGAGGCTCTGTAGCCAACTTGTAAAGTAGAATTTCTCCTAGAAGCAGAATGGAATGGTAACACTACTTGGGAATTCGCTATTAAAGAAGGATTGTATTGATATGTGCTAAGTGTTGTCTGACTAAATGTATAATACGTTCATGTACTGGGATACCTAGTTTTGTGGACTCATTTGTATATCATATTACTATTAAGATACTTATTTATGTGCTGCCTTTTGCATCTGGGTCTTGTTTTGTTTGATTAAATCATAATTATTTAGATATTTATGATATTATGTATAATCAAAGTCAACATGCTCTGAGATTTTAATACTATAGTTAAGCATTCCAGTTCCTACCAAGAAAGGAAAATGCTAAGAATTTTAATGTTTAGGGTAGGTCATTGTTATAAATGATGACAGAAAATTCAAGTTAATTACATTTTTCCTACTGTATTTTCCCAAAATAAAAACAAAATAGGGTTAATTACAGCTATCTGAGGATTTATTTTATTTTATTTTATTTTACTTTGGTGTGTATGCTCATTTATATGTGCGACTTTAAGCTTGTATGCACTACAATATACACATAGATATTAGAAAACAACTATAGTTTTCAGTCTTTGACACATTGCTTTTGTTAGACAGGATTCCTTGTCTTCCATGCCCTCTGGATTTTACCCTCTTCCCATCTCTTCTTGGTGGGATTTCTTCGAGCTCTAAGGAAAGGATTTGATGGAGACAAATAATTGAAATTATTTACACCTCATATTTTCTTGAATGTAATTAACTTCTTTTTTCTCCCTCCCCCCTCCCCTTGCTCACCAACCCACCCTCTCCCACTTCCTGGCCCTGATATTCCCCTGGGCTGGGGCATAGAACCTTCACAGGGCCATTGGCCTCTCCTCTCATTCATGATCAACTAGGCCATCCTCTACTATGCATATGTTGCTGGAGCCATTAGTACCACCATGTCACTCTCCTGCTTCCTGGCCCTGGCATTCCCTTATACTGCAGCGTAGAACCTTCACAGGACCAAGGACCTTTCCTGCCCTTGATGACCAACTACACCATCCTCTGCTATAAATATACTGCTGGAGCCATGAGTCCCACCATGTGTGCTCTTTGGTTGGTGGTTTAGTCCCTGGGAGCTCTGAGAGTACTAGTTAGATCATATTGTTGTTCGTCCTAAGGGGCTGCAAACCCTTCAGCTCCTTGGGTCCTTTCCTAGCTCCTTCATTGGGGACTCTGTGCTCAGTCCAATGGATGACTGTGAGCTTCTACTTCTGTACTAGTTTGGTACTGTCAGAGCCTCTCAGGAGACAGCTATATCAGGCTCCTGTCATCCAGCACTTGCTGGCATCCACAATAGTGTCTGGGTTTGATGATTGAATATAGGAAGGATTCCGAGGTGGAGCAGTCTCTGGATTGTCCTTTCTTCAGTCTCTGCTCCATAGTTTGTCTCTGTTACTCCTTCCATGGGTATTTTGTTCCCCCTTTTAAGAAGGAATGAAGTATCCACACTTTGGTTTTCCTTCTCCTTGAGTTTCTTGTGGTTTGTGGATTATAATTTGGGTATTCTGATCTTCTGGGCTAATATCCACTTATCAGAGAGTACATATCATGTGTGTTCTTTTGTGATTAGGTTACCTCACTCAGGATGATATTCTCCAGATCCATCCATTTCCCCAAGAATTTCATAAATTCATTATTTTTAATAGCTGAGTAGTACTCCAATGTGTAGATGTACCACATTTTCTGTATCCATTCCTCTGTTGAGGGACATCTGGGTTGTTTTCAGTTTCTGGCTATTATAGGTTGGAGTTTTCATCCTAGTGTCTTCTGTAGGGCCGAATTTGTAGACAGTTATTGCTTAAATTTGGTTTTACCGTGGAATTTCTTATTGTTGCCATTAATGGCAGTGGAAATTTTGCTGGGTATAGTAATCTGGGCTTGTACTTGTGGTAGCTTATAAACTGTAGCACATTTTTCCCAGATGCCTTTTTTGCTTTTAGAGTCTCCACTGAAAACTCACCTGTAATTCTAGTAGATCTGCCTTTATCTGACTCTTTGTCTACTTGCCTTGGAACTTTTAATTTTTTTAATTGAAGGCAAAACATTCATTACATAATATTATTTTTTAATTTGGAGTAGCAATAAAAATGAAACCAGTGACTTTTTAAGCTCTCCTAATCAAATAATATATGATTTCATATAAGCATGATTTAGAGGATATATAGTAATGTAAAATAATTTCTTAAGAAAATCTATTAACTATTATTTTTTTTGTTTCAGTATGTCTGACTTATTAACCTTTGTTTGAATTAATTTATTTTCTGCTATTGATTAAGCCTGTTTTATAAGCAAGGCCCTCAGACAATGAATCCTAGCTTTCCAGGTCAGCTTTCCAGAATGCCTCCCAGAATGGATGTTAGTAAGGACTAGTCTCTAGCACCTATCCGTCCAGTGTAGATAATGGTCGCTCTGGATTAAGAGTACTTCTTGTTTGATACGTGGCTTTTTCTCAGTGAGTGGTTCCAACTCTGATGAAGAATGAATGCTGAATGACAAGCATTCATTCATCACCAGCCAGTAAGCTGCTGGCAAGTCAGAGCCAATGGTTTCATCAGTACCATAGATTTTTGAGAGGAAGGACCATCTCACTGTTCTCTCAAAGTGATTGTTTTATAAAAGCTATTCTCTAGAAGAAAATGGAGTGTTGTTTATCAGCTGTCACTACAGGCAGTGTGGTGTAGATGCTCCTGGAGATCTCTGCAATTTTTTAAATGAAGGCTGCTAGTGCCTCTTAGAATAACCTTTACTCTGTCCCATAAGTAGTTTTTCTTTTATGAACTTGGGAGGCCCACAGATGGTAAGAATTGGAATGTCATCTTGGTCTATTTTTCCTTTGATGTATATGTAGTGTCCTTTACAATGTCTTCTGATTAGTTTTGATTTGAAGGCTATTTTGTCAGATATAAAATGTCTACATCATCTTGTTTCTTAGGTCAATTTGATAGGAGTATCTTTTTGTATACTTTATCCTGAGGTGATGACTATCCTTGATGTTAATGTGTATTTCTTGGATGTAAATACAGATCTTGTTTTCAAATGTATCCTGTTAGTCTGTCTTTTTCATTGGTGATTCAAAAGAACTAATGTTGAGAGTTATCAATGAGCTACGTTTGTTAATTCCTGTTAATGTGTATGTATATGTCTGTGTGCTTGCACACATGCTTGTTTCTCTTTCTCTCTTTTGATTTGATGTTCTTGAATTATTTGTTTGTTATATTTTCTTGAGTGTGGTTAACCTCTTTGGGTTAGAGTTGTCCTCTGAGCATTTTTTGTAGAGCTGGAGTTATATATAGATATTGTTCAAATTGTGTCTGTCATGAAATGTCATTTTTTGCTATCTATAGTGATTGAAATTTTTGCTGGAAATAGTAGTCAAGGCTGGCATCTGTGTTCTCTTATAGACTTTAGAGTGTTTGTCCAGACCTTTCTAGCTTTTAGAGTCTCCACTAAGAAAGTAGGTGTAATTCTAATAGATTTGCCTTTATATGTTAGTTCATCTATTTTCCTTGCAACTTTTAATATTTTTTCTTTGTTCTGTATATTTTGTGCTTTGATTATGATGTGCAAAGGGGACATTTCTGTGATCCAGTCTATTTGGTGTTCTGTATACTTCTTGTTATGTGATGGGCATCTCCTTTTTGGTTAGAAAAATTTTGTTCTCTGATTTTGTTGAAAATATTTTCTGTGCCTTTGACCTGAATTTCTTCTTCCATTGTATTAAAATTTACTCATTTTTACAATAATGTCTCAGGTTCTGTGGATATTTTGTGCCACGAGAATTTTATATTTAGCATTTTCTTTGACATATGTATCCTTTTGTTCTGTCTTGTCTTCAATTCCTGAGATACTCTCTTCCCTATCTTACATGCTGTTAGAGAGGGTAGCCTCTACAGTTTCTGTAAGGAATTCCTAAATTTTCATTTCCAGATTGCCCTCAGTGGACTTTTACCATTTATTCTATTTATTTTTTCATGTTTTGAACTATTTTACTCATTTTCACTATTTGTGCTTTCATATATTCTTTTGTTTTTGCTTTTGTTGTTTTTTTTATATATTCTTTTATAGCACTTACTTATTTCCTCTTTAAGTACCTCTATCATATTAAAAAAAGGAGCTTTTAAGATCTTTGTCTTATGTCTCATCTATGTTGCTGGTATTATCAGGGCTTACCATGGCAGAGTTGCTGTGTTCTTTTATTTTCATGCTGACATCTAGGTATCTGGGATTAGGAAGACTTTAATTCTACTTGCTGATAACTGGTCTTGTCTTTGCTGGATGGTTGGTTTGTTGTTGTTGGTGGTGGTGTTGTTGTTTTCTGCTGCCCTCTTTGGTTCTTGGAGGGTGTGGTGTCTCTATGTTGCTGGATAGGAATTCTTCTGAGATCCTGCTAGGTATGCTTCTTGCTGTGGTTCAAAGGAAAATGAGATTCTATGTATTGATTGATACTTAAGTGATGTGGACTCAGGGGAGGGGAATCTTGGGGAGCCTACAGGAAAGCAGGGTGTTCTACCAGTATCTACTTAGTCCCCTGGGAATGGGTTCAGAGGGTGAGTAGAAGCCACAGAAATCTACTGAAATGGTGTTGAGACAGAAGGACTATGAATGGATCAGAGGAGGGAGAGTAAACTTCTGAATCTTGTGTCCTGCTTCACTGAACTACTTGTTTCTCTGGTACATTTGGGTCACAGATTCCCAGGGAATGTCTAATGGAATAATAGGATTCATGGGGATGAAGGTTGGAGTGGAAGATCTGTGTGATCTCCTGGGGGAGGGGGTCGTAGATCCCTCAGCTGATGGTCTGCTATAGACCTTTTTTTTTTTTTTTT
>NW_022196903.1:97659573-97661193 GCF_008632895.1 Mastomys coucha
AGTGTCTGTTGTTATGTCTCCCTTTTCATTTCTGATCTTGTTAATTAGGATACTGTTTCTGTGCCCTCCAGTTAGTCTGGCTACGGGTTTATCTATTTTATTGATTTTCTCAAAGAACAAGCTCCTGGTTTGGTTGATTCTTTGTATAGTTCCTTTTGTTTCTGTTTGGTTGATTTCAGCCTGAGTTTGATTATTTCCTGCCTTTGACTCCTCTTGGGTGAATTTGTTTCTTTTTGTTCTAGCGCTTTCATGTATGCTGTCAAATTGCTGGTGTATGTGCTCTCCAGTTTCTTTTTGGAGGCACTTAAAGCTATGAGTTTTCCTCTTAGGACTGCTTTCATTGTGTCCCATAAGTTTGGATATGATGTGGCTTCATTTTCATTAAATTCTAGAAAGTCTTTAATTTCTTTCTTTATTTCTTCCTTGACCAAGTTATCTTTGAGTAGAGTGTTGTTAAACTTTCACATGTATGTGGGCATTCTATTGTTTATGTTGTTATTGAGGAGCAGCCTTATTCCATGGTGATCTGGTGGTACACAAGGAATTATTACAATCTTATTGTATCTGTTGAGGCCTGATTTGTGACCAATTATATGGTCAGTTTTGTGGAAGGTACCATGACATGCTGAAAAGAAGGTATAATCTTTTGTTTTAGGATAAAAAGTTCTATAGATATTTGTTAAATCCATCTGTTTTTTAACTTCTGTTAGTCTCACTGTGTCTTTGTCTAGTTTCTGTTTCCATGATCTGTCCATTCCAGAGAATAGGGTATTGAAATCTCCCACTATTTTTGTGTGCATGCAATGTGTGCTTTGAGCTTTAGTAAAGTTTCTTTTATGAATGTAGATGCCTTTTGATTTGGAGCATAGAGGTGCAGAATTGAGAATTCATCTTGGTAGATCATACCTTTGATGAATATGAAGTGTCCCTCCTTTTGTTCAATATTAGAATGGCTACTCCAGCTTTTTTCTTGGGACCATTGGCTTAGAGAATTGTTTTCCAGACTTTTATTCTGAGGTAGTGTCTGTCTTTGTCACTCAGGTGGGTTTCCTGTGTGCAACAAAATGTTGGGTCCTGTTTAAGTACCCAATCTGATAGTCTATGTCTTTTTATTGGGGAATTGAGTCCATTGATATTAATATATATTAAGAAAAAGTAATTGTTGCTTCATGTTATTTTTGTTGTTAGAGCTGGAATTCCGTTCATGTAGTTATCTTCTTTTAGTTTTGTTGGAAGATTATATTTTTGCTTTTTCAGAGATACGGTTCCCCTCCTTGTGTTGGAGTTTTCCATTTATTTCCCGTTGAAGGGCTGGATTTGTGGAAATATATTGTGTGAAGTTGGTTTTGTCATGGAATACTTTGGTTTCTCCATCTATGGTGATTGAGTGTTTTGCTGGGTATAGTAGTCTCGGCTGGCATTTTTGTTCTCTTAGGGTCTGTATGACATCTGCCCAGGATCTTCTAGCTTTTATAATCTCTGGTGAGAATTCTGGTGTTATTCTGATAGGCCTGCCTTTATATGTTACTTGACCTTTTTCACTTACTGCTTCTAGTATTCTTTCTTTGTTTTGTGCATTTGGTGTTTTGACTATTATGTGGTGGGAGGAATTTCTTTTCT
>NW_022196903.1:97661633-97663761 GCF_008632895.1 Mastomys coucha
TACCTCTTTACCTGTGTTCTCTTGTATTTCTTTAAGGGAGATATTCATGTCCTTCTTAAATTCCTCTACCACTATCATGAGATATGATTTTAGACCCAAATCTTGCTTTTTCCAGTGTTTTGGGATATCAAGGACTTGCTGTGGTGGGAGTACTAGGTTCTGATGAAGCCAACTAGTCTTGGTTTCTGTTGATAGGATTCTTGCATTTGCCTCTTGTCATCTGTTGATCTCTGGTGTTAGATGTTCTTAGTGTCTCTGACTAGAGCTTGTTCGTCCTGTGGGTTGTAAGCTGGAGTGAGTACTTCTGGGAGATCAGCTCTCCTCTGGTAAATATCGGGTACAGATGGCTGTGGATCAGTTGTCTGTCCTGAGTCTTGGGGTCAGAGCATACCCTGGAGACAGGATCTCTACTTGCTGGAAAGGTGCAGAGATGGCTGTGGGTCTGTTGTCCCTCCTAGGTGTAGTCTGAGGTAGAAATGATCCTGACCAGGCTGCCCTGCAACTTGTGAGGTCTGTGCCTTCCTGCTGGTCCAGCCTTAGAAAGTCACCTGAGAGAAAATGGCAGATCTCACCAGGGTCCCTGGGTTAAAGCACTCCCTGAAGGCAGGCTCTCCAGTTGCAGGGAAAGGGGCAGAGAGGGTTGCAGATCCATTGCACTCACTCGGAGGCTGAGAGCTGCTATAGAACTTTTAAATGAACCTGGAGGACTGGATTTAGAGAAGAAAGAAAAGTGCATTTTTCTAGTTAGGGTAAGTTTCCATGGCTAGAGTGTCTTCAAGTTTCTCAGGAAATGTCTTCTGTCACTGGTGGCTGGGATGAAGTGATAGTAACAGGAAAAGTACTTTGTATGTTGTCTAAATGCTTAATCAAGAAGGATAATTTGAAAAAAACAAAAAACAAACAAAAACAAAAAAAGAAGGATAGTTTGTTGTTATTGTTCTTTTTCTCTCATATTTGAAATCAATACTCTGCTTACCTTCTCTTTGATGGTTCTACCAGCAGCAACTGTTAGTTCTTTTAAAATTACCTAATAAACTATTACCCCTGATCTCTGCCACCTTAAATGTTTCCAGTGCAACAGCTCATTGGAATATTTAAAATCATCTTTATAATGAAGTCAAATTAACTTTTCAGATCTTGCCAAGTTCATTTCTCTTAAATGCCCTATATCTCTAGTCAGATATTTAAGATGTTTTCAGTTTAATATTTCTTTGCAGTCTCCAAAATATTTACTCCCCCAGTTTATAGTTACTGTTACCATTTTCATATTCATCATAGGCAATTATCCTTTGATACTTTATCAGATAATATTTAAAGGAACTAACCTACTTAGTTTGGGAGTTAGAAGTGATGATGAGATGTAGATATACACAATATACTTTTCTAATTTTTGTTTATCTGGAGGAGTGACACTGAGAGTTGAACATATAGCTTCCTGCAGATTCAGCAAGCATGAAATCACTGAGCTATATCCTCACCTGCATTCTTGAGTTCAGTTACCCATGGTTGTCAGTGTGTTGTTAAAGCCACCTGGGCTGCATCCTAAAGCCATCATCTTTTAGTACGTGATTTAGACTGAATTATTTCAACTTTTTCTGTTCCTCAGTATGTAAATTAACTACTAATGACACATATTTCGCATATATTATCTATTTGTGTTTGCACTGCTTTGTCATAGCTACTGAGGCTATTGGGTATCATAAGATCAGGATCTAATAATCAGACTCATCTAGCATCCCTCACCTAGTTTCTGGCTTTCAAACTCAGAAACTTTCTATATGTTCTACCAAACAGCATTTATATGCTATTTTTTCCCTATTGCTTTAAACTGCTAATATAAATTTAGCACATTGAATAAATACTGTCACATGCTAAAAGTCAAAATATTACAAATCAGAGCCAAGATCTTGATCACGTTTGGAGACTGAACAAAACTTCTTTTGCTTCTCACTAAATTTGGTCCTTATAATTTTCTTCTCATTCCCTGAATAGGAAAATATGTCATGTGAATTTTTAAGAATTCATTAACATTGGCTTTGACAACTTTTAGGAATATATGAAATACTGAGAAGTCTTCCTTCCTTTCCTTCTCCTCCTCCTCCTCCTCCTCCTCCTCCTCCTCCTCCTC
>NW_022196903.1:97664648-97672768 GCF_008632895.1 Mastomys coucha
AGATATAATTATGGCTAGCCAATTTCCCCCTGACTCCATATTCCAGAAAACCCTTTCCTATGGTTGCCACTGGACGGTAACACAGAAGATGCTCCAACATGTAATAAGGACACATGCTCCACTATGTTCATAGCAGCCTTATTTATAATAACCAGAAGCTGGAAATAACCCAGATGTCTGTCAACAGAGGAATGGATACAGAAAATATGGTACATTTATACAATGGGTACTATTCAGCTACTAAGAACAATGAATTCATGAAATTCGTAGGCAAATGGATGGAACTAAAAACTATCATCCTGAGCGAGGTAACCCAGTCACAAAAGAACACACATGGTATGCACTCATGATAAGCAGATATTAGCTCAGGAGCTAAGAATAACCAAGATAAAATTCACAGACCACAATAAGATCAACAAGAAGGAAGACCAAAGTGTGGATATTCGGTGTTTCTTAGAAAGGGAATCAAAATACCCATGGGAGGAGATACAGAGAAAAGGTGTGGAACAGAGACTGAAGGAAAGACCATCCAGAGACTACTCCAACTGGGAATCCATCCCTTATACAGTTACGAAACCCAGACACTATTGTGGATGATAAGAGGAGCCTGATACAGCTATCTCCAGAGAGGCTTTACCAGTGCCTGACAAATTCAGAGGTGGATGCTCTCAGCCAACCATTGGACTGAGCACAGGGTCCTCAATGGAGGAGCTAGAGAAAGGACTTAAGGAGCTGAAGGGGCTTGTAACCCCACAGTAGGAACAACAATATGAACCAACCAGTACCCCCAGATTTCCCAGGGACTAAACCACCAACCAAAGATTACACATGAAGGGACCCATGACTCCATTTGCATATGTAGAAGAGGATGGTCTTGTTGGACATCAATGGGAGGAGAGAACCTTGGTACTGGGAAGGCTCAATGTCCCAGTGTAGGAGAATGCCAGGACAGGGAAGCAGGAGTGGATGGGTTGGTAAGCAGGGAGAGGGGGGATGGGATAAGAGGTATTTGGAGGGAAAAGGAGGAAAGGATACCATTTGAAATGTAAATAAAGAAAATATCTAATAAAAAAATTTTTAAAAAGCCAAATAAAATTCTGAGAACAAAGAACGTGTATTTATCCTTATTATTCATAAAATATACTTTCTGTTAAACATTTATTTCATATATTCTTTTTTCTCTGTATATAAACACATTACACTCAAACACACACACACACACACACACACACACACACACACACACACACACGCACACACACATACATTCCCTCACACCATATTGGCCCCATCAAAACAACATCTACTGGTCTCTTATGAAAATCCTTATAAGTCATACCCAATCCCAGCAATAAAATTAATGTCTTCAGTATCAGAATTAGATGATGAAACTGATAATATTGAACATTAGCAGTTGTCAATTACAATTATTCATTTATCTCATTTTTTTATCTGTAAGTAAAGCATAAACATGAGAAATCAGTGAAGAAATTTGGTGAGTAATGGAAATGTCCCCAAGACTTTAGTACTATGGCATAGGCAATGCAACTGTGTAAAAATGAACTTGGGAGCAAAGCAAAATCTGTAATTAAACCCAGTGGATTTACATTTATAATTAATTTTAATTAAGCAGTGCTTTTCAAATGTTAGGCAAGATTGTTTAATATTTGATAAACTGAATGATGTAAAGTATACCGTATCAACAAACTAAGGAATAAGTATGTTGGTTCAGAAGGAAACTTTTTTTTTTTTAACTTTATTCCCTTCTGCCTCCCTTCCCTTCTCCCTCTTGCTCTGGCCCCACTCATTTGCTTCGGGCCATAGGTTTTTTATTTGTTTCTCATTATGGATGACTGTGAGCTACCATGTGGTTGCTGGGATTTGAAATCACGACCTCCAGAAGAGCAGTCAGTGCTCTTAACGGCTGAGCCATCTCACCAGCCCAAGAAAACTCTTAATAAAATTCAGTTCTTTCAGTATAATATATATCCAGTGATCCAAGTAAAAAAGGAGGTTTTCTTTAACTTAATAAAACATAACATGGCCTCTGGAATGGGGCCTTAATAGTGAAATTGTAAATTCTTTACCCCTAAGTCTGATGGCAAAGATAATATAGACTACTCTCAGCATGTTAGTCAGCCTAATATAAGGAGTTCTAGCCATGTTATCAAGAAATACAACATGTGACAGGTCAACAACATGGTTCAGGAGTTAGAGGTACTTGCCACATAACCCAGACAACCCGAGTTCTATAGCCAGATCCCACAGAGTTATAAGAGAGAACCAATTCCCACCAGTTGTCTTCTGACCTTAACAAATGTACCAAAGAATGAACATCACATACATGCATACAAATCAATTAATCAAAGAGCCAATTAATCAATGTAATAGCATAAAACTAAGGTGTGAAGATTGCCAAGGAAGGAATATGCCCATTCTGCTTTGTAAATTACATAGTTGCTGCGGATACATAAAATAATCATATAAAATGACCTGAAAATATGATGCGAGTTTACCAGCTATGGAAGTTCCTGAATCCACAGGCAACTTTGAATTTAGGCTTATGTAAGAAATATTTGGAGAAACTGGATGTAAAAAATGATCTATAATAAATACAAAATTACGATATTTAGGTATATTTTTATCAATATATCTGTAAAATATATATGCTGAAAATTCAAGATGATAACTAAAGAACATTAAATAAATATATGTATGTGTGTAATCTTTCCATAGTGAGTGGGTAAGAAATGAACCAAATTTTACCAACCTTTAAAAATTTTCTGGACATATAATATTTTCAGTATAAATTAGATTACATAAAGTAGATACAGATAACTAAATTCAATAGAGACTCTTTGTAAAAAGAGCTGAACATAGTGGTACATGCCTACATTCCAGGATTCAAGAGGTAAAGGCAGGAGGATCAGAAGTTCATGGTTTTCCTTAGGACAGCAAGTTACAGCTTGAGCCACATGAGAACCTGTCTCAAATAGAAACATCAATAACACCAAAAGACAAACTTACAAATTTCTATTAAGAGAATAATTTAAAAATTTTCATATCTATCTATTTATTTTGTGTGTCTCTATAGAAGTGTTGGCATCACAATGCATATGTGGAGGACAGAGGGTCACTGGTAGGATATGGTTATCTTCTTCCACCATGTTTCCCAGGGATTGAACCCAGATTCTCAGGATTTGATGCAATCTTTACCCACTGGTCCCTCTCACTGGCTCTGATATTTACTTTTAATGAATGTTATCCAAACTAATATATAATATAAGCAATGAGGTAATATTTAAACTTAAGATTATCTTAAGTTAGTGCTTTCATGTGTATATATAATAACATAGACATTACTATAAACACATATACTTTTATTTGAAATTTAAAAATATAATAGTATTAGCAAAAAATAACTAAGTAACATGACTCAAGAATTTTATGACAAATGTAACATGAATTTCAACTTTGAGAAATTGACTCAAAAGTTTACTGTGTATTGCATAGCTGTACAATTATCTTTATATAATCAACAAACCATGATAAATATTTGTGTTTGTAAACATTTGCAGTAGCTTCAAAATAAGCTTAAAAGACACATAACAAATCTTTCAACATAAATGCCCAATCAGAAATCAATTTATAAAAAATTATACAAAAACAAATTTTGGGGATCTGACCTGATTCTGTAGTGGCATGAAAATACTCCAGCTTGTCATTGATATCTTACCTTGACAATAGCAGGAAGCATTGTGTAGATAGAACACATCCACTTTTTACCATTACACATGGCAAAGCTCTGAGAAATCTTTGTGGTTTACTTTGATATGCAGTTGAATAAAGCAGATTGCTTAGCTCTTTGCAAAAGGCCTTGGTCATGCACTGGGTAGTGCCTTTTTGGTGTTCAGTTCATAGCTTTCATTCATTGTTGAATCTATTGTTGCCAATTAGTAGTGCAGATGGAGGTGTCATGAACACTGGTAGATGCACAGAAAATACATAATAACATGCAAACAAAATGCAAAGAATTGCTTGAACTTTGGAAGTTATCATCTCAACCTTTTATCAAGTAAAAGAAATACAAACTAAAACTAGCTAATATGAATCGACTTCTAAAGAGTAAAGGAAATAGATTCCAGTTTGCTTATTGTTAATTTTTATCTTAAATTTACAAGCACGTAGACACTTACACATTAAAAGTTATAATGGAGCTGAGGGGTTTGCAGCCCCTTAGGATGAACAACAATATGAACTAACTAGTACCCTCAGAGCTCCCAGGGTCTCAACCAACAACCAAGGACTGCACATGGAGGGGTCTGATTGTTCTGGCAGCATGTGTATAGTAGAGGATTGCAAATTCGATCAGCAATAGGAGGAGAGGACCTCAGCCCTGTGAAGGTTCTGTGTCCCAGTGTAGGGGAATGCCAGGGCCAGAAAGTGGGAGAGGGCGGGGTGGGGTGGCAGGCATGGGGAAGTGGGAGGCAACAGGGGTTTGTTTTTGTTGTTTTTGTTTGTTTCTTTGTTTTTTGGAGGGGAAACTGGGAATGGAGAAATTTACATGTAAATAAAGAAAATATCTAAAAAAAAAAAAGTTATTATGTTCAAAGGTAACACTGGGCCATCTCCTTGTACTGTTCATTTTAGCCTTGCCTGGAGTGGTTTAAAGATTCTGTTGTAAATAAAACCCTACACCTTAAATCACATTCCCCTAAATGATGTTTCCGTTGTTGAACGTGTCACAATCTTTCTCCTTAACTCTCTCTCATTTAGCTTGCCTTTCTAACATATGTGTTCATCTTAATCAGTCACTCATCCTAGTAGTAGCCAAATTTAAATGTCATGTGTTTTTATTCACAAAGCATGGAATCAATCTCATTATACACTTGAATGCACATCCTCTACTAAGAGACCCTCCTTCTAAGCCAGAAAATCAATTTATGTTTAACTGGAGGAATGATATCTTTTTTGAATGTTGGCAAAGGCGAAACGTAAAGGAAGAAAGGAGCAACTGCACTGACTATATGCTAAAATACTACCCTGTGTCTGCTCCCATGTACTGGAGAGATTTGGCAGCTCATTTACATTGTCAAGATGTGTTAGTCTCACCTTCAATTTTATTTTTTCTTCCTGAATAATGCGATTGCACCTGATATTTTTCAAGTGGTGATGGAGGACCATGTTACAAGTTGATATGTTTATGTAGTACAGAAAAGTGTAGTCAAACACTAGGGCAGTATTCAAATGGATCTCAGGAGTCGGCTTACCACAAAGATTGTGAAGACGGACTTTGTAATTTTTTAATATAGGATGTAATCTGTAAGACCATAAACTTGCTTGTGGGGCTAAAACAGAAAAGGTAAAGTTTACATTCATAGCTTCTTTCTCCTTGTGGTTAGTATGCCAAGGTTAGCACCAGAGTTTGCTCTATGATGCCACTTGACAGTGTAGTAGAATAAATAGCCTTCAAAAAGTCTTGGCATTTAGTCTTGACTGAAAATTCGAATGTTTTAATGTAAAGCTTCAAAGTTGCTTTCATGGATGCACGTGGGTTGATCCTAGCAAAATACTTTATAAGTAGATAGATATGTTACTGGCTGCCACAAGCATATGATGATGATCACACAGCTGGTAAAATAGTTGAGTCCTCATTCTGCTTAATGGTGGAAGGAATGTATGCATAAATAACGGAATATATGTGAAGAATACTAACTGAGGAGTAGAGTGGTGTTCTGCCCACTGATTTCTGTTGGAGTAGAGTGGTGTTCTGCCCACTGATTTCTGTTGCTCAGGTTTGTTTCTGGCTGGTGCCAATCAGTGGCTCTGAGGAATATAGTAAGGAAGCAGCCAGTGTGCACTCTGGCAAATGCACAGGCTTGCTTCACAAGATATTTAGTATTACTAGATAATACAGAACAACATTCTGATTCTTATTGCACAAACTTCTCTAAAAGAATATTGAAGGGAAGAAAGAGCTTTGAAAGATTCCAAGATGGTTTTCCCATATTTTGTTTTCTTTAAGAAAGAATCTTATTGTATGTCTCAGGTCGTCTGAACTTGTGACTTTCCTGCTGGTGCCATCGTAGAATCAGAAGCCACTCCATGTTGATTGTTGAACATGTGTAGTCAAGCATTGCAAATTTGCAACTCATTATATATATTCACTTCCTGAACTTAGTATCATAACTCTGAGTTCTACACCATATTGATATCACTTTTATGAACTACTATTTCAGTACCAAATTAAAGTATATTTAGGCTTAAATAATTTGCTGCCATGATTAATTACTTTAATAAACATTGTACCACTGTTAAAACATTTGCCAGTTCATTAAATTAATACTTTTCAGAAACATTGTTTTAGTTGACAATTACAATATTGTAAAGAAATGGAATGAAAAAGCGAACATGTGTTTATGCATTACCAGTTGTGGAATACAGGTGCATGATTCTATTCTACTTCTACAAACTTCATTAGTTAATGGTGTTCTCATTAGTTATATTTTACATGTGTCAGAGAAGTTGGAAATAATGAGTATATTTGAATGAAGAAGGGACAAGTGGTAAGTTGGGGAATTCTTCTTTTCCTATTGTAAGCAAAACTTAGTTACAGCAGTTGCTAGCCAAGATTTGCACTTAATCAAGTTCACACAGTAAGATTTCCCTAAAAGAAGCTCATGGATACACTCTGTCTAGTCTCAAGTTATATTTTGAAGTTTTAGCCACAGAATGATTTTTTAAAAAGTTTTAATAACAAGAGTTCCATAACTGAAAATCTTGCAGTGGCTCCAAGTTATTATATTTGTTAGAGAAAAGTAGCCATTATAAAAATTAAACTCCACAATAGAAATTCTTTTTTCATTCATGCAAACATGCTAGGTATTTCTGATGGGTAACAGCCTGATGATACAAGGATGCAGATACTATCCCTTAATGATTCAGGATTATCTGTATCTGAAGGAAGGGTAAAGCAAGCGTGAAATATTCATAATTATTCTTAAACATGTTGTCCCAGATGTTCATACAATTTTAATACATTCAATTTGCCAGAATTAGTCTGATAGTCATAATTATATGAACTTGTGTCTGGGGATATGTTCTTTCAAATGGCAATCATTTCCCAGAGAGAATCTTCTACTGTAAAAAGACAGAAGACAATTTTATACTAAACAGCCAATGGTCTAAGCTATAGACCTGTTCCTTAGATGGCGCATGAGTCCATGCATCTGTTGTTTGAAACTACATACTATTCATTCTTGCTCACACAACTATCCTCTTTAATATTTTAAAGTATCTTTTTAATGCTATGTTTCTTCAATCATTATGAAAGTTTGTGTCTGCTTTGTCTTTCCTTTTTATTCCCTCCTGATGATTTTGGAGCAACTGGATTTAGCCATGCTACTGGCCTGAGTTGAGTAATCTGCTCTATGACACTCATCTGTTGTCACTTCCTTTTGTTTACATTTCCTTGTTTTGTCAATTTAAATATGTGAGTATGGCTTCCTAGTGGGGAATGTTATACATGAGTTTTTCCATCTGATTTTAGGTTCACAAACACACTCTTTGGCATATAGTAGAAACTTAGTAAAATATCATGTTAACAAGTGAATGTGAAATCATCAAAACCTCTAAAAATTCTATAATTGTCACCTGCATTCAAACATTTAAATGCCCCTTTAGTGATATTAATGCATTCTGTTGAGTTTTCCAAAAGAAGACTCTAGCTTGGATATTTAGGTTAAAGTAGTTTATAACTCGGTATTGGGAATATCAATAGAGATGTGGGAATGTGGTACACAGAAGGGCTGGCAGGCAGTCATATGTTGTCAAGTCACATTTCATAATGGAATGATCTCTTAGGGACAGTAGAAAAATAACTTTAATGGGCAGTGGTGGTGCATGCCTTTAATCCCAGTCCTTGTTAGGCAGTGAGTTTGAGGCCAGCCTAATCTACAATATCATCCTGAGTGAGGTAACCCAATCAGAAAAGAACACACATGGTATGCACTCTCTGATAAGTGGATATTAGACCAGCAGATTGGAATACCCAAATTGCAACCCATAAACCACAAGAAACTCAAGAAGAAGGAAGACCAAAGTGTGGATACTCTATTCCT
>NW_022196903.1:97673823-97681145 GCF_008632895.1 Mastomys coucha
AAAAAAAAAAAAAAAAAAATAATAATAATAATAATGATAATAATAATAAAACAAAAATGCCTGAGGATCTTAGTTCAAATTATTTGTTACCCACATAAAAGCAGGTACAGCAGGAAGCATCAGTGATTCCCAGGGATGATACTAGGGAACAGAGACAGGAAAAGCCTAGTGCTCTCAGTGTAACTGAATCTGTGTGCTCTAGGTTCAGGAAGAAAGCCTGTCTCACAAACGAAGGTGGAGAGTGAAATCAGTATTAACTTCTGTCATCCACATCCTTATGCACGCTACACACACACGCACACAAACTGCATTCTATTTCTCCAGCTGTGCAACTGTGCCATTAAAAGCTCATACCTGTTTGATCTCAAAATTTACAACTGAAGTGGTGCTATGGAGGAGTCCTGCTTTACACCTGGCACACATCAAACATAGTGGTCTTCTATGAAAAGAATCTGAATAAAGAGAAGTCAATTCTGAGGCTTTGGCTGGGAGCCTATGATACATGCTACAAAGAAGTATACCATGGATATGACCAAGGCATTCATGGCATGTGGCACAAGTTCTGCCTGTTTCCTTTTCTATTTCTCATTTTTATAATCTGCCTCACATGCCCTTCCCAGTGAAGGTGGAACACCAGGCGGAGATGAGCTGCCTTCTTGCTTCTCATTACTTTTGCCCTGTGCTTTTTCAGTAGCCCTCAGTGAGGAGGGATTTCCTGTCAGTCTCATTTTAAAACCCCACTCAGCTTCTGCTCAGTTATTTGTATAATTTGCTCTTATTTTCCTTCCCCTTCCAATTTTGGTACCCATTATCGAATTATATCCTGCCCCATATTTCTATTCTTTCTGCCTAATGTCCCCTATCCCTTCTTATTATTCCTCGAATAATCTTGCCTTATTGAATCCTCATTTATTCCAGAGAGAACTCAAATCTACATTTCCTTAGTAGAACATTTTACTTCAAAATTACCAAAATAGGCTGCCTTAGGAAGTGATGTGTTTGTTCTTTCTGTGTGTTTTAATGCCGCTGTTCAGCTAAAGGCATGCTTGTGTTATTCAGTTGAAAATACAGCAATAATATGATAGATATCAAACTTCCAAATGCCCTCTTTGTCTGTGAGAGAGTGAAGTGTGCTCTAATCAGTGCTACCGTATTGATTGTTTTGGTGAAATGCCTTTGACCTACTTGGTTTTCATAACTAATCAAATATACTTTTACAGTCCATGACAACTTTCATGCATCTATGCCTCATCTCTCTCACTGTGTTTTCAATTCACAGTGGGAAAGGGTGCCCTATAATTCAATCTTTCTGTCAGAGTGTCAGTATTTTCCTTGTGGTAGGCACTAGACTGATATAGAATGAGGCAATAGATTTTTCAACAGCCTAAAGGAAGTTTCATTTTCCTGTATTTTAATCTTAACCATAACCTAGCACATCCTAAATATGTAATGAAGCAAGCCCTCGTGACTTTTTAGCTCAAGTATAGTTGTAATATGTGTTCGTACTCTAAGACTATACATGTCTCCCAGAAAATAAACTGTGCAAACCTCTTTGATTATCTTATTTACAGGAATCTTGTCAGAATTCTCAGTGTTGATCAATAAATAATGTATACTGTCTTGGGAAAATGGTGCATGTGAACTCAAATGCTTGTATTTATGTTCTAAGAAACTTGAGGGAGTTGTGGAAATCTTCATGCCTTATTTAAGAGTTGAACTTTAATACAAGGCTATGTGTCTGATAAACATGTTTGTTGTGTATGTTTCTATTCATTCTAATTGAAAAGAGGATATTTACTTGCAAAGTAGAGTAAAATTCTGTGATAGTGCTACTCTCAGTATATGTGCTGAAGTTACAACTAAGTGATTTTTTAAAAATATAGGCAATATGATAATATTAAGTCAAATATGTTGTTATTGAGCTGAAATCTTTTCCTTGGCAGTTCATCATTTGTTCTATGACATATTTTCTCAATCCATATACAGATTATAATTTTCTTTTTACCTCTTTAATCCACCTAGCAACAGTTTAATCTTGTTGTTCACTTTGTCATTTGAGAGTTGTCCTCTCAGTAATGAATTAAATACACTGCTCTAAAGTGAGACTTTGTAAACCAAAACTATTTATATCAAGACTTGACTATTTTATAATGTTCACAAAGTTCATTTATTGTTTTTATCTCATTACTACTATCACCTTATGAAAAAACAAAGTGAACAAACAAGCAAAACACCAACAAAACAAAAGAAAAACCAGAAAAACCTAAGATTGAATCTTTTAAAATCTAAACAATAGAATATTACATATATACCAACATAATAATAGGAAGAGTTTTAGTGATGATGAATTAGCTAGAGTTCATCATTATTTTCATATTGTGCATAAATTTGTGGTATGCATGTATTTATGAGTGTTTTCATGTGTTTGGTACACTCGTGTGTAAATGTATGAAGAACTGAAGGTAGTAAACAGTATCTTCCTTGATTTATTTAGAGTCTCCCACTTGCCCAAGAGAATCTCACGTATTTCATTCTTGAATTCTGAAATTACAGGCAGTCTCTGTGCTTGAAGAGATAAGATTTTGTTACTGGAATCCAATTTCTTATCCCAGGATGCACAGCAACTGTCTTGTTCACTGAGCCATCTTCCCATTGATAGGGTAGAGTCTTTCTGTTATTATTTGGTCCTTAGGTCCTCAGCATTAGGACCCGTTGGGATATCTCATTGGAAGCAAAAATCAGATGTACCATCTTAGTTTGACTCAATCTCAGTTTACATCTTTAGGTGATTTATAAACAGATTTTAGGCTTGTGAAAGGTGGATACTCCAATATTGAATTTGGCTGGAATTTTACAAAAATAATTTTGTTTGTAATCACAAATTGCTTCTTGCTAGCTCTGCATCTGGGTTGACATGGCCATATCTATAAGTTAGTAGATATGAATGGCATGATCTGTGTGGACCAATCTGACAAAGATGTGAGTATAAGAAATACCAGCTCCTTCTCCCACCAGATGTTCTTAGTAGATCAAATGTGGGACAAACTGGATCCACAGAAGGGAGTCAGATTTGTTTAGGAATCTAGAATGCTCTGATAAAGAGAAGGGTTTTCATCTTTATTAAGCCACTTCTACTATTTACTGTTTTTCAGACTAAAATGACATAGCTAATTTCATATGTAAGTCTGAACCTATCAGTCTGTTTAACTGATTCATAATGGTACATAACAAACACCAATGAATTATTTTATGACCTTTAATTTTTGTGTTCTCAACAGCTAAGTTGTTACATCATGATTTAATTATTAATTCAAGTCAATTACCATTTTTATCTCTTTTGCAAGTTCTAAATCATACTGCTTAGCTACTTTTGAATTAAGAATATGTCACTTTTTTAGTGGTTAAATGATCAAAATGTTACCAGGAAAATATCCTAGAGCAGGCGATATAATTAAACAGCTATTTATCTTTCTGATTTTGAATGTTAATTTTGGTCTTATTTCTTAAACCCAACATAATTGCATTTTTTTCTGATTATCCAGTTTTATACTTGGCAAAACAAATTGTGTTTAACTTATGGTCATATCTTACTACAACAGGATCCCCTAGAGATTTTGGAAATATTCCTTGCATAGTATTTTGCATAAAGAATGTTTATTCTGAGAGTCTGTTTCTACTTTTTATCCTTGTTCTAAAAAGAAAATTTTGTAAAACTTTAAAAAAGTTTTAAATTTACAAAAAAATTAGAGTGCTTGTGTAGTGAGATTACCTTTGTATTCTTAGTTCTCTATTCCACAGTCACCCTATATATAGAATAACCTAACTGTGGACTGAAACTATTTTTACAATTTTTGCTGTCATTATTCTGTAAACATTATAGTGTGACAAATATTTAAGATATATCAGGCACTGTAAGTAATTTAGAGCTGAATTTTCTTATATTTATTTATTTTTGCTTTCCTTAACTGTTTTGCCCAACTGTATGCATATGGCATATGTGTGTTTAGTGCTCTTGGATGTGAGACTATGGTATTGTGTTTCCTCAACTGGATACAGATGGTTGAGAGCCACCATGAGGATGATTGTAATGGAACTCAGGTTCTCTACAAGAGCATGGGCTGCTCTTAACCTCTAAGCCATATCTCTAGTTACTTTAGACCTGACTTAATGCAAAACAAGAATATGTAGATCACACATAAATAATATGCTATTTTAGAGAAGGGACTTCCATAGTATCCTTAGACTTCAGTGTTTGTGTGTGTGTGTGTGTGCCCTAGAGACAATCTTTTAAGGGTAACTCATTGAGGAACAATTAAATCTCACAACAATTTCATGTGCATCTCTCATTATATACTGTACTTGTTCCTTCTCATAAATTAAGTGATACATTATTGTTGACAAATGTCAGTGCTTTCCAAATATCCATAGATTTATTTATGCTTTTTCTCTGCATTAAAATCCAATCTAAATTAATTTTATTATCATGTCTTCTGAAACTGTTAAGGTTGTGGTAATTTTCATGTAGTTCTTGTTTCAATGATATAAGCCTATATTTTTATTACTGGTTAGGAGTTTGGCTCAATGGCCATGTCTTTCTCTGATATGTTCTCATGATTAAAGGAATATGATGCTAACTTCTTCAGAAGGTCATAGAACTAAGTACAATTTCTATCTCATCACATCCAATGTGACCACAGACATACTTTATAATATTATTTCTCATGATTACCCATGTTAGATAGTGTTTATTGTTTCTTCCCTATATAATTATTGTTTTCTTATTTTCTTTCATCTTCACCTTACCTCTTTCTAGATCTTTATGCACATGCATACCTTTACAGATCAGGAAATTTCAACTCCCTACTTAAATTTTGCTTAAATTATTCATTTTTTGAGGTTAGAATTATATCATTTTCCCCTTCCATTTTTCCATTTAAACACTCCCATATATACTTCCTTACAGTGTTTCAGATTCATCACTTTTCTTCTTGTTAATCCAAACACAATTAATATGAAGGGTCTGGGGAGCCCAGGAGGCTTCAATACCATACAAAGTACAATAAACAACTAAGCAATCGTAAGATATGAAGAAATAATCTACTCTTGGGATGAGAACACCTAAGTGGCTATCCCCCTAAATATACATGCACGTAACATTATACAGACTGAGGAGCTTATATTCATCTATTTAAAAATATGTGTGTATATACATATATATGTAACAGCACTTCTCCACTTTGATGGCACTCCATAAATTGAGCATAGTTTTTGTTCAACTCTAAATATTTTTTTTATATCATCTTAATTTTCAGTGATGCCATTTCTGAATATATGATTCACGGAAGCAAAACTTGTTTATTTCTATAAATTACTATATCTATCTACATATCTATCTATCATCTATGCATGTATGTATGTATGTATGTATCTATCTCTAGGCAGAGATATAGATATAGATATAGGTGCATACAATAGGTGTAAGTATAGATATAGATTAGATATCCATGTAGATTATAATAAATATAAATAGATTATTCCATATATACATTTTTAAGTATATATATTTGTGTATAGATATTATAAAATCTCCCTCTGTGCTTAATGTACAAGAAATCTTAACAAAACAAGCACATACTAATGCTCATTGATTTGTTTTTTGGTCACTTTGTGATAAGCACTTCCCCAGTTGACAGTACTTATGACATTACTGAAGTGATTTTTACATTATGGTTCAAGCATATATCTATTATTATTTATTTACCATGGTGGGTTGAACTGCTAAATACTTTCAATTGTCATCACAATTATTAAGTGGTAAACATTGATGAGTTTGTTGTATTGTTCGTGACTACCATGTGACACTTAGAGAATGTGTTCATCATAACTTAGTGAATACATTCAAAGAGTTTTATCTGTAATTTTTATTTCAGTTTCTACATAATGATAACTGTATGGAAAATGAAAACTGACCATCCACAAACAATTTATCCAGGAAACACCTGTGACCCTCCTACAGCTAAGAGCTGATTCTGTCAGACCCCACCTTGCCACATATAGCCACGCCTCTCTCCAACCTCTTGCTAATAACCACGCCTCTCTACTAGTTCCTGTTATGACAGAAGTCCCACTTCCAGAGACTGAAGATGAAGCTTCTGATTGGGCCAAGTTGCTGACGGACTTGGGGAAGGGGTTTTGCTTTATCTACCTGTTGACTTGTAACAAGGAGGATTGATTAATGATGGTGGACTGAAAGCACACCATGTGTCACTCTCATTTTTTCAAACCCCTTTCCGCATTTCTGGTACCTTTAATTTTTTCAGATCCCGAATCCCATTCCAGAAAACTCATTCATATGTGTGGCTCTAGGCAGCTACAATACTGACCATAAATAATTTCAAATGTCAGAAAAAGTACATGGAGATTTGGATTTGGAAGGTTATAAGAATTTGGGTAATCCCTGATTTCTGTACCTGAAGTTCTGACATCCTTTTTTTTTTTCTACCTTTAATTTCTTTCATCTTTACATACTTTAGGGAATTTCAAGAAATCATAGTTGAAGGTGATTGTAGGGAAACTTCTGTTTATCTTCTGTTTGCAGAATGAGAGTAGAAATTTATATTTCACGAAAAGCTTTCACTGTTTTAATGAGAATATGCATCCATCTCTCTTTTGATTCCATTAATTATAAAGTAATATAATTGTTTAACAAAATGTGCAAGCAACTGAAAGGTGTCACAGTGATGTCATTCATGACAAGTCTTTCACATTACAAATACCTTTGCATGTGTATTTAAAAGCTATCAGCTTTTTACTACAAATTAAATGTGCTTGTAACTGATACCCAAGGAATTAACAAGACATCAGTCATTTGCATAAATTTCCAAACACAATGACATTGATCAGGAATTTCCCTGCTTCAATGGCAGCCAGTAGAAAGACTTGGAGATACTCAAGTAATAGAACTTGAAATAAAGCATTTGAAAGGGATTTCTCATAGAAATAAATTGAAGATGGTTTTGCAATAATTTCAGTTATGCTAGTGTGTTCAGGGAGTGGTGAGGGAAGGTGCCTGCTTATTTAAATTTCTTGTTAAGAATTTCTCTCATTTACCTTACTCTTGTGATTACTATTGCTCCAAAATAAATCTTAGATAAATTCATTAGACTGTCTACTCTAACAATCACAGTTTAAGCCTATAAATTCTAGAGAAATGTAAGTGGCTTTAAATAACTGATTTTCATCTATACTATGATCACACTATTTTATCATTTTTTTTTATTTTTTTTTATTTTTTTATTTTTTTTTAATATATAAAGTTTTTT
>NW_022196903.1:97681879-97683382 GCF_008632895.1 Mastomys coucha
GGAGTTGCGGAGATTAACTATGGAGCAGAGACTGAAGGAAGGGTAAGCCAGCCTAAATATTGCTATTTTATCATTTTTAAAGGACCAGTATTTGAAAACTGAGGTCACTGCTATAATTATGTAAAGGTTTAAGCTTTTATCATCTCAACTGAACTACCAGAAATGCACTCCAGCAATGACAAATCAGGGGGTTTCAATTTACTTATCTAATATGTCTTCATTACAAATGAAATATCCAACCATGTCAATCATGCATAATATAGACCTGCTAACATGTAACCAATTCTCAACCATTAGTTATTGTAAGTTTTTTCCCAAATTTTGTATCCTTCCTATTGAAATTACATTTGAAATGTCATGAACAGTAGATTCTTTTATTTTTGGTAGTCTCAAACTTCCAAACAGGTTTATGCTATTAAGTTTCATTTTATGTAAGTTTTAAAAATTACAAATTTAATGTGGTTGGACTTTAAAATATAAATCAAATAAAAAGTATAAATTATAACTATTAATGGTTGAAATTTAATTCATTGTTACTAAGTAAAAAGAATAAAAAATTTAAAAATTGATAGTACATGATTATTGAAAAAAGAGGCCAAGGAACTGAAAGAAAGTTGGGAGGGATTTATGAGAGGGTTCAGAAGGAGGAAAGGAAGGGGCAAAATGTAATTAAAGTATATTCCCATGATCAAAAGTTAAAAAATGATATTGTTGAATTAAACAAAGTTTAACCCAGAGATGTTATTCCCCATTTCGCCAACCCTGGTTATAGACATTAAGTTTGCTTGAAGCCTATTGTTATCAGAGAAAAACACAAAGGCCCATCTCTACACCTGCAACTTTCCTACCCCAACTCCTTTGTATAAGGCAGTTAATAGCCTGCATAATGTGGATGGACCCATATGACTAAAATACTCAAGCTTTCTCGAAATAAGATATTTGATAATGAGTACTAGTTTGCCTATGCAGGATTACTGTTAGTCTGCTAATATTTATTTTAAATCTTTAAATTACTACTCATGGGTGATGTTAACCTGTGGTTTTCTTTCCTTATGCTGTGGAATTATAGTCTAATATCAGTATTATCTTCTTCATAAGACAAACTGAAGCATTTTGTCTTTTGTCTGAAGTTCTAACATTTGTAGAGCATAGAAGGAGTACCCTTGACTGCCGGCTTTACCCAGGAAATCAGGAGGCCACATGCTGTTGCCATTCCTACTAGGCTAGTTTTTCTTCTGTGGAATTAGGTGAATTGAACTTCTGACTTGAATGGAATAAATTCATAGAATCTAAATCTCTCAAATAAGCAATTCAGAGTTACATTTTACCTTGTATAGAAGTATAATACAGATTTTACATTTTCTTGGGTTTAAATAGTGATTTACACATCCCCTTTTCTTTTTGAGTTCTTAGAGAGTTTTGTATAAGGTACTTTATTTGTTTCCATCCCCCATCCCATCACAATGATTCACAGGTAAATCTCCTTCCCTATTCACTCAGCTT
>NW_022196903.1:97685002-97694266 GCF_008632895.1 Mastomys coucha
TTGTGGAATGTGGGTTGTTCTTCCTGTATTCCAAACTTCTGGGCTAATAACCACTTATCAGAGATGGCTCAGCCGTTAAAGGCTAGGCTCACAATCACCCAGCTTTGTATGCAGTTTTTCTTCAGTCTCTAAATTTGTGCTGCCCCGAATATTTCTGGATGTCTAGTATCCTCTTGGAGCATGGTGTACTTACCATGGGCCACACTCAAAGAACAGTGAAACTTTTCTTTTCCAACCTTACACTTAGCCATGAAATAACTTACCCTCCTCAATTTCAATTCTCTTAGCTTATAAATTTCCATTTTTATATATGAAATAAAATATCATCTTAATTCAATTGTTAGAAAACCTAAAGTATATTTGAAACAACTTGGGAAAGTTAATTAACTCTTTAGGTAATGAGTTTTATAAACTCTGCATACCAAATATTTCCATTATAAACTTGATCTATAAGTGGTTAATGGCTGTCAATAAGATGGAAAAAAGAGACTGAGAGAATAGTACAAAATTATGAGTATCCCAGTCTAACTGAATAGGTAAAACACAGCATTAATTAATTTTTAATGTATTCATATCAAGAAAATAGAGTTGTATGTGGAAGAATATCATAAATAGGTTTAGATCTTAAAAATTGGATGATTAATATGCTGTATTTAAACAACTTGTCATGGATCAAATCATATTTCATGTATTATCCATACATTTTATTATTTGATAAAGAGACCTAGAAATTCCTTTGGACCTGGATCATGTCACTTTAGATACACTCATTATTAAAAGGAACATGTTACTGGTCTTTTGATCTGGTCTTTTGATGGTTAAAATAAAGAAGCCATTCAGAAATCAAGACCAAGAGTTACTTCTAGTCCTATGATGAATCTTGGTAGAATGTGACACATTGTGAAGGAATAGTGGAAATAATTAAGAGACTCATCTTTCTGAATAGTGTTGTATGAATAATACGAATGAGTTGAAATAAGACATATTTACTTGTATTTACTTTGTTTACTTTATTTACTTTGTTGAGGAGTTTCTATTCACCTCTATTCTTTCTATTGGATGCAATATAGATTATAAACAGCTGTATAAAATACTAGTTCATCTTTGAGGCCAATACTAATGACTGCACTGCTGTCTGGACTATGTTCTATTAGCAAATGTGTTATAATTACGTGTTACAATTTTTTAAAGGTATTTTTTTCTTCCAACAAAACATAGATTGTGGTCTAACCTAGTGGAGTTTTCCAATAGATGATGTAGCACAGGATTTAAAGAAGGAGATAAAAACTTGAAATATACAATTAAGAATCATCAGCACTAGTAGGACAATTTCCCCATTAAAGATAAAGGCTTTTTATATAAAAAAGAATAAGAAAAAATGAGTGGAATTTTCAGATAAGCTACAAAGCAAGGAGGAATTTTGGATAATGATGAATGATTTGAGAAAGAATGGGGATTTCTTTCTGGTTGGGTAATTTAAAAAAAATAAATAAATCATCTAAGATAATGCATGTACAAAGTTAATGAAGAAAAGACCATCAGTTAGACCATGGGAAACTGAAATAGGTAGAAAAACGGTCTCGGTCTCAAGTGATGATTCTTTCCAAAGAGGAATTAAGGTTGACAGTTGGCTGGTCATAAATTAAGAAGACAACTCTGGAACTATTCAAATGGGGCTAATTCTATCACCAGCATCCTTAATATGTGAAGAAGAAAGAGAGAATGGTCAGTATCAATGATGGTGTGTGAGATTGCTTCAACAATTTCTTGCTTTAAAGAGAGAGCTGGGTAAAAGTTACCAAGTGAAGAAAGCAGGCAGCCTGCATCCCAAAAGATAAAAATTATGCACTACAGAAAAGAGCATAATGCTGATAACACATTGGTCTTAGTACAGTTTAACTCATTTTGGACATTACATCTCCAGAAGTGTAAAATGATGCATGGAAGTCATCTTAAACTACTAAATATGTATGAATTTGTAGTAGCAGCAAAAGGAATTTACTATAAAAAGAACACTTTACAGAGACATGCTGTTTTAATTGGAAAGATACCTACTTATTACATATTCTTAGAAATGAGCAACAAAAGTTGCAGGTGTGACTAATATTTTGATCAATTTAGAAAGCAAAATAAGGAAGACAATAGCATGATGAGTTCTGAGAAATTGTTAATTGAAGAAAATTCAAATAGATCTAATTAAATAGAAATAGCTTTGATCGACGAACTTATCTTATTACATTTTGTTCCTTTGCAATGAAGTTGAATATTTGTTGTGATGATACACACACATTATTGTCAAAGCAAACAAATGAAAATTTCTCAAACGAATGGCTGTAATAAGTAAGATTGAGAAACTTACACACAGAGAGCCATTTCATTTACAATAAAGAAACATTTAAAAATATGTTATCTCAAAATTGTGTGGAATAACAAACACAGCCAATTATGAGTGAGATTAAAATAGACAAGAAAAAACTGGTAATTCATAAAAAATATTATGAAGACAATTTTACTTATTAAAGGAAAACATATTACTGTGTTGACAAGTTAGAAAATAGAGATTATTATTCCAAATCAAGGCATAATAATACAGGAATACAGATGAAAATGGGTTTGTCCACAAAAAAAAAATCAGTGTTTATACAAAACTTACCCTAACATTCCACATAAATTTGAATGATAAAAGAACAAATAAAAACTAAGCCTAACAAATAATTCAATAGACAATAGTGAGTTCCGTGCTACTGCAGAGGCACAAACATTATAAACTTCCCCCATACATAGATTTGATGTTAGATAAAGAAACAGAATGCACTTTGTGAATAAAAATAACCAAATTTAAATTAAAAATGATTCATTTATCAAATGATTTAGAAGAAATGCCATAGCAGGTCTATCAAAATTAATGGTCTTGTATTCTGTACTATTATATAACTAAGCATTATTTGTACAAGGTGATGCCCCATTCGTTTATTTGGGAAGGGGGGACAATTAGAACTTGTCAAAGTCTGTGTTCTTGTTTTTTTTTTTTAATTAGATATTTTCTTTATTTACATGTCATATGATATCTCCCAGTTTCCCATCCGAAAGAAATAATAAAATAAAATAAAATAAAAAACAAAAAACAAAACAAAACAAAACCTGTCCTCCTCCCCCTTCCCCTGCTCACCAACTCACCCTCTCCTGCTTCCTGGCCCTGGCATTCCCTTACACTGCAGCATAGAACCTTCACAGGACCAAGGACCTCTCCTGTCCTTGATGACCAACTACACCATCCTCTGCTATAAATATACTGCTGGAGCCATGAGTCCCACAATGTGTACTCTTTGGTTGGTGGTTTAGTCCCTGGGTGCTCTGAGGGTACTAGTTAGATCATATTGTTGTTGGTGCTAAGGGGCTTCAAATCCTTCAGCTCCTTGGGTCCTTTCTCTTGTACCTTCATTGGGGGCCCTGTGCTCACTCCAATGGATGGCTGTGAGCCTCTACTTCTGTATTAGTCAGGTATTGTCAGGGCCTCTCAGGAGACAGCTATATCAGGCTCCTGTCATCCAGAACTTGCTGGCATCTACAATAGTGTCTGGATGACTGAATATGGGAAGAATTCCCAGGTGGAGTACTACTCAGCTATTAAAAACAATGAACTTATGAAATTCTTAGGCAAATGGATGGATTTGGAGAATATCATCCTCAGCGAGGTAACCCTATCACAAAAGAACACACAAGGTATGCACTCTCTGATAAGTGGATATTAGCCCAGAAGATGGAATACACAAAGTACAATCCACACACCACAAGAAACTAAGGAAGAAGGAAGACCAAAGTGTGGATTCTTCATTCCTTCTTAAAATGGGGAACAAAATATGCATGGAAGGAGTTGCAGAGACTGAAGGAAGAACAATCCAGAGACTGCTCCACCTGGGAATCTGTGTTCTTGATTCTTTCTCTGAAAATTTCCTCTCTGTGTTATTGAGAACTCTTTGACCTTCTTTGCTCATCACCCCATCATTCCTTGTTTTTTTAGAACTCCAATACACAATACCAGTAGTTGATAAGCACACATGATACTATTCATGTTTAATGATTTATCTCAGGCTTCATAGTTCATGGTTACATTGCAATAGATCTATTGCACAAGGGACAAAACAGAACATGAAAGTCCCCAAATTTAGTTCAGGGATGGTCCATAGGATAACTGAGCATTGCCAATGTTTTTTTTTTCTTCAAAATTTCTGTTGAACTAGTTTCTAATTAATGTTTTCTATCTTCACCCTCATGAGGGGAATCCTCAAAACAAATTTTTGGTTTAGGTTGATGAAAGATGATGGAGCTATTATTCATCATAAGCAAAGCCTACAGATGTTGGGACAACATTGGTAGTAGGGACAGTACACAACATCACAGGTGGTAGACTCTGACTTCACCTTGATTCAGGGTGAATCCGAAATCGCTAACTCAACACCTGGTCTTGGATCACCTTAGGATGCCCTTCTGCCTGTCATTTCCTTTATTCCCAACTGCTTCTTCATGAAGCTTGCGCCAACCTTAGAGAACTTGACTTCATTCGTGTGAGTCCCACGACTATTGGTAACCACCACTTTATAGCCCTTTTCATTCTCTTCCACTCATGTCTTCAAAAGCCTGAAATAATAACACTTCAAGGTAGAGGAGGCTCATCTTATTCAGTTCTTTCTCCCTGCTGTTTACTCTTATCCTAGAAAATTGCTTCATATCATCCATGTCCACAATGGCTAGGGGAATATACTTAGCCTCAACTGTAGTGTATTAAAAATATTTCTAGCCTTTGGGTTACACATCTGTCTTTTCTTCCTTATAAGCATGGCTAGTGACTTAATTAACATCAGATGTTGCAACTTAAAATTACCTAGGAAGCTATTTTTAAAACCCTAGTTCCTGTTTTACTTGCTTTGGAGAGAACCTGTATATTAATAGCTTTTAAAGAGCCACAGCTGATTTCAGAGTGCACATGGGAACAGAAACTATGCCTAAATATAGCACGTCTCACTGGCGTTCTTACGTAGGGAAAACATATGCATTATCTAAGGGAAGTCTTGGTATAAGTTATTTCTATGCTTTTTGTGTATCTTTAAGGACAACTGAGTGATTGTTTGCTGGTGCCATTAGGGATAAGCTTTTTTTTTTTAGTTTTAGTATCTGTGCTTCAGATGATAAATTATTGCACTATTCAATTCATGAGAATAATCTGAGAAAAATCATTAAAAATCAGGTTATCTGCTCAAATGTCCAAAGGATTTGTTTGTTGGTTTGTTTCAGGTAATAGCTTAGAGTCTGCATTTTAAAACAAATTAAATTGTGCTGATTTGATTCTACTGAAGATGATACTCAAACTCTGGTAAAATATATATATATATATATATATATATATATATATATATATATATATATGGGTATATATGCATTTTTCTCTATATATATTGTTTATGGTAAAAAGGAGTTGTTGCAATAATATATAAAACATACATGGAGCTTCCATATTCCTCCATTCTTTTTAAATTATCTGCCTCCTCTACCTGACCAGGAAATGTGTTATAATTGAAAACCCTACCTTGACACAATTATCACCACAAAATCATGCTTATGTAATCTACAAACCTCAGGGCACTGACAAATACACAGATGGTTTTAACTGTTCCTAAAATCGCACAATGCTTTGTCTCTTGTTTCTTCTACTTTTTAAATTCCTAGTAATCTTTCTATTGTCTAGAGCTTTATCTTCTCTAGAAAACATATATTTGGAGTGATAAGGCATGTACCCTTTGGAAGTTGGCTTGTTCCTCTTCATAATATGTTATTTAAAAATCCTCTATGGCTTTTCACTGCTTAATAAACAGTTTCATTTTTGCATTGAATCACATTCTACTTGGGGATACACTACATGTTATGCAACCCCCTACTAAATGAGTTTGTAGTTTTTTTCCATGTTTAAAATTGGGAATAAGCTGGTATAGATATCCAGGTCAATATTTTCATGTGTACACAAGTTTTTAGCAACTTTGAAATAAAAACTATGAATTTGGAGATACAGAGAGATGGTTCAGTGGTTCAGAGCACAGGCTACTCTTCTAGAGGACTAGATTTAACCCCCAGGATCCACAAAAAATCCACAGGATTTTCTAACAACAATCTTTTCAACAGTATTGTCAATGTTTTGAATTTTATGGCATTTTCATGGGTATCTAGTGACATTCCCCTGTTCTTTTAACTTGCAACTAAGACAAGTAGATATTGCTCTACTTTTCATATGCTTATTTCTCCATGTATATATTATTTGGTAATATTATTCAAAGTAGATGTGTTGTCCATAATTAAACTTTATTTATTAAGTTTTAGAGAATGTCATATGTCAGAAATATATATATCCACACTCTCCGACATTTTCTATATTGCCAATGACTTTCACTCATTCTCGAGCTCTTCTGCCACTGTCATTGCTGTTTTTGCATATATATGCTTTTATATATATAAGTATATTTGTTTTGTATTTATTTTTATATGGTAATTGATATTGATTGTTTGTAGCTCTTTTTCTAGGGATGGAGCCTTATAAAACACTTCCTATCCATTTCAGCATGTTAACTCTATTTTTAAGGCAGAATTCCATGACATCTTAGGATATTTAAGGCTTAGGCATTTGCCCCAGCTATTTTCCTGTCTTCTGACTTCATATTCTCTTTTAGTTTCTTTTGTAGAGTCAAGTTTATTTTTTTAATGTGTGGACCCAACTATAAATTTTCTCACACACTTTGCCTTTAGTCTTGAGTTTTAAAAGTCCTCATTCCCATTTCAATCTAATTTATCTCTTACATTACATTCAAAGAGTTTTGTGTCTTCATATGTTATGTACAGATCTTCCATTGAATTTTCTCGTAAATTAATTTTACTTATGTCTAAATTATTTTTGCTTTATGTTTTTATTTATTATTGAGAATTTTTTTCACTTCGGTGGTTTTTTTTTATTAGATATTTTCTTTATTTACAAGTCATATGATTTTTCTTTTCCCAGTTTCCCCTCCCAGGAACAAACAAAACAAAACAAACAAAAACAACAAGAACAAACCCCTATTGCCTTCCCCTTCTCATGCTTGCTACCCCACCCTCTCCCACTTATTGGCCCTGGCATTCCCCTACACTGGGGCACAGAACCTTCACAGGACCAAGGACCTCTCCTCCTGTGATGATTGATTTTGCAATCCTCTACTATACACATGCTGCCAGAACAATCAGTCCTACCATGAGACTGAAGATGAGGAAAAGCCAGCCTGATATAGCTATCTCCTGAGAGGCTCTGACAGTACCTGACTAATACAGAAGTAGAAGCTCACAGCCATCCATTGGACTGAGTACAGGGTCCCCAATGAAGGAGTTAGAGAAAGGAGCAATGGGGATGAAGGGTTTGCAGCCCTCTAGGATGAACAACAATATGAACTAACTAGTACCCTCAATGCTCCTAGGAACTCAACCACCAACCAAGGAGAATTTTATACAATAAATATATTTTAACTGTATTCTTACTCCTCTGAGAACTTCCCCAGACCCTCTGATACATTCATTTAGTGGTTCCAGTCCTTGTCCAAGGACTTGTCTAAGCAGTCTACTGCTCTTGAATCTTTGTGCAGGTAAGTTGACTGTATCTCTGCAGAAACTTTCTCACCTGCTAATTCTGCATTATTGGTCTGTTTGTTATTTCCCTGACTAAAGTATTCTTGCTCATTGCAGCATCAAAACATAGCTTAAAGTAAGGTCTTGTCACTCCACAGGCTTTGATCTTATCCCTCAAATTTGGTTGGATATTCTGGGCCTTTTTTTTTTTGGTATTGTTTTGTTTTTTAAAATCAGTGTGTTAATACCTATAAAATAACTTACTATGGCAAAATTTAAAAATATAGTTTTGAATCTGAATTTTGAAAGCTTGAAATTTTATTTGTTTTAAAATGTTATTTGGGAACTCTAATGAATTTTAATGTAAGACATCCAGAGATAAATAATGAAACTCAGAGATGTAATCTCATCAAATACTAAAATCTCATAATGTCCTGTTTAGTTCTCACTGTTCAGTTTGATCATTCTAACAGATTTTACATTCATTATGAATTGAAGTGTAAAAGAAACTGAGAATTAAAATTGAGGTATAAAAGAATTAAAATAATTTGACTGAAGGTTTACAGTTCATAAGTGATAGAACTTTGAAACAAAATTTGATCTGCTTGCTAATGCCATCTCCCAAGCATTTCTGATAGATTTAGTTATCACTCAAACCACTTGATGAGGATTCTGGAAGATCTGTTATTTTAAATAGGAAAGAAGACTTTAAATAAGTGTTCTAAAGTATATAATAAAATATATATGTATGTTAATGGAGTCAGAACATTAATATAGTCCTTTTAAAAACTACATATCTTTCCCACTTCTGCTTGATTAATGCAGATTCAAAGCAGGCCTATTTATTTTTTTGACCTTTTATTGACTTGTCATAACCACCATACTTTAGAAAGAAGATAAACAAATTGTCACAGGCTTTATAATATAATTTTTTCTTCAGTACTTTTGCAACATTCTCTGAAATTTAAAACATTTTTCAGAGAGTCTCTTTTCTTCCGTTTCTCATGGTAAAACCATCCGCCTGGTTTCTCCACCGCTTTGTAACTTATCTCTTATTTATCATATTCAAATCTGCAATCTTGATGCTATTTTTGCAATCATAATTCATGCTCAGCAATCTGCTACCATTCTCAACTCAGTGAGCTGGCAATCAATTTCTTAGTGCTATTTAGAAGAAAGCAAAATCTAAAAATGAAGCCATTAATATATTACAAGTAAGTACTTAATCTGCTAGGTAGAAGCTGACAGATCACATAGGAATGAGTGCCCTCAGGCACCAGGAGGCTGGAGAAGGGACTTATGATACATGACACTATTATGACCTTTGAGTTACTCGATTTATCAGAAAGGAAAAAATAGTTTCCTTTGTATGGGTAAAATCCACTAAGTGAGCCCTTTAACCTACATTTCCAGAAGAAACAAATTGGTCATTGCAAAAGCACACTAATTAGGCTGTTTATCCTCCTATACAGAAATGGGATGGTTAAAAACCCACTAACATGCATTTAGCCTTAGTGGTTCTTAGCTTCATGTTGTGTGAGATCATGGTGAAAAACAGAATGTGCTGTGAGAATTACTGGGTGTGTTTGGATAGCCTTTTTTTATTAGGCTTTTTTTTTTTTTTTA
>NW_022196903.1:97694332-97755769 GCF_008632895.1 Mastomys coucha
TAGTACTCCAGCCATCTATCATCATTATATGCTCTCACATTGTTATTAATAGTTATTGATTTATGATAAACATGATCATGCCCTAAAATTAAGGCTCCCAAACTGTGCCCAGTGCTTATTTTTAAAATGGCTTTTGGGACTAGAGAGATGCCTCAGTGGTTAACAGAATTTATTGCTCTTACAGAGGAACGGGTTCAAGTTTCAGCATCCACATAGTGTTCACAACTACCCTATGGCTCATATTTGTAACTCCAGTTCCATGAGGAATATTACCCTTTCTGACCTACTTTGCACTGAGCATGAATGTGACACACAAACACACACACACACACACACAATGAATATATACAAAGATGTGTCTAAGTCTAACTTCTTAAATATGAAAAATTTAAATTACTTTCTTGTACACTTACAATATTTTATGACAGAATTATTACTGTCCCCATCCTAGTTTGTGGATATTGGGGATTTGTTGGGGGAACTGAATGATTTAAATTTATGTAGCTTTTGGGTAGAAGAACCTCTCTCAGTCATGAGACATTCATGTGAACAACACAAGAATCAAAATGCAGGCCATGTCTAGACAAATGTTCACCATCAATTTTCAATAAGCTTTTGTATAAAATGCATTTAGTTTAATCCAGAGTTATCATGTGTCATCCTAGCCAGTTTCCTCTATTAACTTGTAATTCTTTTTTCATCACTGTGATCTATTTATCTTCTTTTATGGGATATTTTCTTGCTTGTTTGTTTGTTTTGGTTTTTCAAGACCGGGTTTCTCTGTATAGCCCTAGCTGTCCTGGAACTAACTCTAGACCAGGCTGGCCTCGAACTCAGAAATCCACATGCCTCTGCCTCCCAAGTGCTGGGATTAAAGGCATGTGTCACCACTGCTGATATTTTCTTTATTTACATTTCAAATGTTATCCTCTTTCCTAGTTTCCCCTTAGAAACTCCCTACCCCATTCTCCCTCCCCCTGCTTCTATGAGGGCAACAATATAGAGCAAACCATTAGACAACATCAAACTCAAACTCAATGGAGAGAAACTTGAAGCAGTCCCACTAAAATCAGGGTCTAAACAAGGCTGTCCACTCTTTCCCTACCTATTCAATGTAGTACTCAAAGTCCTAGCCAGAGCAATTAGACAACAAAAGGAGGTCAAAGGGATACAAATTGGATAGGAAGAAGTACAATATCACTATTTGCAGATGATATGATAGTATACTTAAGTGACCCCAAATAATCCACCAGAGAGCTCCTAAACCTGATAAACAACTTCAGCAAAGTGGATGGATATAAAATTAACTCAAAAAAAAAATCAGTAGCCTTCCAATACACAAAGAATAAAGAGGTTGAGAAAGAAATCAGGAAAACAATACCAGTCACAATAGTTACAAATAATATAAAATACCTTGGTTTGACTCTAACCAAGCAAGTGAAAGATCTATATGACAAGAACTTCAAGCCTCTGAAGACAGAAATGGAAGAAGATCCCAGAAGACGGAAAGATCTCCTATGGTCATGGATTGCCAGGGTTAATATGGTAAAAATGGTCATCTTGCCAAAATCAATCTACAGATTCAATGCAATACTCATCAAAATTCCAACTCAATTTTTCATAGATATAGAAATAGCATTTTCAAATTCATTTGGGATAACAAAAAATCCAGGAGGCGAAAACTATTCTCAACAACAAAAGAACTTCTGAGGGAATCACGATCCCTGACGTCAAGCTGTACTACAGAGCAATTGTGATTAAAAAAAAAGAAAAAAAAAGTTGCATGGTATTGGTACAGTGACAGGCAAGAAGACCAATGGAATAGAATTGAAGACCTAGAAATGAACCCACACACCTATGGTCACTTGATCTTTGACAAAGGAGCTTAAACCATCCAGTGGAAAAAAAGACAGCTTTTTAAACAAATGGTGCTGGTTCAACGGGAAGTCAGCATGTAGAAGAATGCACATTGATTAATTCTTATCTATTTCTTATCTTATATCTTACTATCAGCCAGGAATCTACAGGACATTTTCTCATCGCCTTTTCTGAAGTTTTTCTTCATTTTGGCAGTTTTATAGTTTCCTTTCTTTTGTATATTTGAAGATAGTTGAACACTTTATAGAAGGCTCCTCAGTTGTAATGTCACTAGTTGTCTTTTCTTTTTCTTTCTTTTTCTCTTTTTTTCTTTCTTTCTTTCTTTCTTTCTTTCTTTCTTTCTTTTTCCTTTCTTTCTTTCTTTCTTTCTTCCTTTCTTCCTTTCTTCCTTTCTTTCTTCCTTTCTTCCCTTGCTTAGAAGGTGTGAATCTGTGTATAGTGTATATATGTGTTTGTATTACATGTATATTCCTGTGTGTATTCACCTGTGTGAGTGTGTGTGTGTGTGTGTATGTGTGTGCATGTGTGTGTCTAAACCAGAGACCAAAGTTTGATGCGTCCTCTATTATTTTTCACCTCATTGTCTGAGAATGTCTCTCTCTGAAGCTGCAGCTCATTGATTCAGTTGGGCTTGCTGACCAGTAGCGACTGGTGTCTTCTTGTCACTACACCCCTGTTCTGTGGTTACACCATACCTGAATTTCACATGGGTGGGAGGGATTGAAAATCAGGCTTTTATGGTCAACACTCTGTCAACTACTTTATTTCCTCAAACTCCCTTAAAATAATATTATTGGTATATACTGCTGTCATACCATGTCTGTTTAAGTATATTATATATAGTGACTATATTCACCCTGTTCCAACCTTCTACTCAGCCTGCTCCCATCTACCCATTTCCTTCATTCTTTTTCTACTCTTATAACGTTACATATTTATGTATGATTATGTATAAAACCTAGAGTGAAAAATATCAAATATATTTTTGAGTAGCATTTTTATCACATGAAAAGTATCTGTTTCCATTATGTGGGCATTGTTGGTGTGTATATGCCAGCTGGACATCTGTCAGGTTTCTTCACCCTTCCTCCTTTCTGTAATTCACAAAGCATAAAAAATACAAAGTAACACTCCATGCCCTTTAGTGGGGTGTGCCTTGAGTGTATTTGAAATTTCTCTGTACAGTGCCTGCCTATTCCTCCATTTATTTATATATTAATTTTCCATTAATTAAATACTGTTTTATTGCTTTGTTTATATCCTTTAGCAGTACATTGTTTTATTGTTTTGTTTATCCTTTCATCATTTCCTCCTTTATGCTTGGTTCAGTTTTGTTTTTATTTTTAGTGTTTTATTTTTCTGTTTCTACAGGATATTACATGATTATCTTAAATCTTCCTTACCTAAGCCTTGGCATGAATCATTTCTTCAGTGATTTCTGATTCCTATTTCTGTATGGCAGATATAATAGTGGCTGTAGATTATGATTCTAGTCAGATTCTTTATTCTGTTAAAAAAAGAATTTCTAAATTAATCTCTGGAAATACTGTTCCATAACTCCAGCTATAGAGAAATCCATATTGTGGAAAGCAAGAATTTTTTTAACAAACCCAAGTTAATTATACTCTTGCATATCCCATAAGTTCATCAATTGCTTATATAATAATCCAAAACAATTCAAGAGCATATGTCTTGTTACTGTCCATTTCCTTGCCTAATGCAGTATCTATAGACATGAGATTCTCAATGGCAAGACTATGCCCTATGGAGAAGAACTTTACCAGCAAGAATAGAGTTTTTAATACGCATTTGATTTTGCTTTAGGACTGAACACTTCCAGTTATTTCCAATGCTAACTAAGCTATGCTACTTACGTATTTAGAGAAAATAATTGAATACTGAAAAAGGTTTATTTAGTGTATAACAATATAATTAAAAGCACAAAACGTTGCAGAGTTACTTAAATTATGGGTGGGTCAGTAGAATATGCTGATACAAAACTTTATTTAAAGCATTTTTGTTTCATCTGGGGGTAGCCCAGTGCTAAAATTGTTGATTGCTATGCAGGAAGTCTCAGGTTTAAACTGGAGTACTATAAAAATATTTTTTAGCTTCTTTTTATGGTTTAGGTTTTCTCAATGCTTTGTGCACTGTGGGTACCTAAAAAGAAATACTCAATTGTACAGATCAATAATTTGCTATAAAACTAAGTTATATAGGCTTCTTTCATTATTTATCTATCAATTAACTTAAGTGTATAATAGTATATATTTAAAAAAAAGTATACTAGGGGCTAGTGTGGTAGTTCAACGGATAGGAGTGGAATGTTGTAATTTCTAGAACACCAGAGTTTAGTCTCTAGCTCTCACATCAGGTGGCTAACAATTGATTGTCAATCAGTCCTGAGAGGACCAACTCCAGCATCTCCAGGCACCTGCACCAACATGCTCATGCAGACATATGAGTGCAGGTACACATAGACCATGATCAAAAATATTAAACATATCTTTAAGAACATTTTATCCTGAATTTCAAATGTCAAATTACTACCAAAATGATGGAACTAAATGCATTTTAATACAAATTATATAAATAACTGCCTTCTAAGTAATTAAATGTGGTCTTTCTGAAAATATTATGCAAATGTATTTTCTGAAAAAATTGACAATCATGCCCAATTTAGTGAGTTCTTTATTCCAGAGATTCCCAGGGAACTCTTAAAAACTTTAATACCCTTTAAAAAAAAGAGTAAGGTTAAAAAAGAAACAAAAAAACCTTTAATACACATTTGGACTGAGTTCAAAATATTCTCTTCAAAATATTCAATTAGAAGCACAGATACTTCTCTTATAGGTAATTAAGAACTTCTGTAATTTATAAAGAGAAATAAATGATGTATGGGAGGCTTTGTTTTCTGTGTAAGTCAGGCTACATGGCAGGATAAGACTCTTCATCTCTCAGTATCGAGGATCTACGGAGACTGGGGGTGGGAGGGGAGGTTTCTGAGATTAAGGCAAATAGAAGGAGCAATGCTTCAAGGAGAAGGCAGTCAAAAAGAGCAAACCTTTCCCTGAATATCGGATATTAAACATTCAGAAGTCTACATTGAAGGAATCTTCTTTTGATTAAAGTTTAATGGTTTTTATTTATAAAATGACTACCTTTGAGGTGTTATATATTCATAACTTCAAGGGTTTCTCAGATATTTCAAGTACATTCAAGCTTTTGTAATAAGGAGTCATTTTTAATTATTGATTTGTTACTTCCTGAAACATTTTAAAGTAGTTTGTAATGTGATGTTGAGGTCCAAAGAGAAAGTGCCTCCCTGCATGCTCTGTTGGTAGGTTTTTCTGTCTTAACAGAATTCAAAACGAAGTGCTTTATACAAGCCACAGAAACGTGAAACTATATGTGTACTTACCTTGACACACACATTAATACAGGTGTAATTTGTTGTGTTCATTCCAAGGCATGAAGTATAGCATGGGTGAATCACAGAGGTGAAGGTTTCTTTGATTTTTGAGCCAAATTACAGTGGTTACAATGTTTGCCTTTCCTTTTGGTGTTTGCTGAAGAATTTGTAATATATATCCTTGTATTTGTCAGACTCAACCTTCACTGACTTATCTAGGAAGCTAGTAAAAACCCAAGACCAGAGATATAGCTTACTTGTTTAGTATGTGATCATCATTCATGGGGTTTAACCTAATTTCAAGTGACACCTTCTTGCCTGCCCTCCATGTAATTGGCTGACCACTGCAAGTCTGTTTTCCCCACATCTCTCAATGTAAAATAAGATTTATTTTTCTGTTCTAGTTTTCTAAGGATCCTACTACCTCTATCTGCTATCCTAGGCATAGTCCTGGAAGCTTCTAACCACCACAAAATGTAGTCTAGGCCTAGAATATTCTCAGTCTCAGAGTCTTGCTGATGAATAAGCTCACCCTTCCTAATTCTTTCTGTTCCCTGGCTGGCTTGCTCAGTTGAGCTCAGACTCCTTTCCCAGGTGGCTTATTCAATATGGCTTTTCTCTTAGCCTCTGAATTGCTCTGCTTGGCCTCGAACTAACTCTAGCAATCTTTTCTAATCTTCTGGCTCCTTCTCATTCTGTTGCTCATTTTGTCTTTACCTGTGTCTAACTTGTTGTCTCTTCAATCTGATTATGTAAAACTCTCCTGGTAAAACTTCCTCTTCTCTCTGTCTGTCTCTCTCTTCCTGTGCTGCTCTACTCCCCCTTTCAACTCTATTGCACTGCTCTCCATGAACTCTCCCCTATAACTTTTTGAGATCTTTTTCCTTCTGTATTGGGTGTCTCTCCTTTAAGTAGCTTCTCTTCCTTCTCTCTTCTCCTGAGAGTTTGGTATATCTTCCTCTGATTTGAATTTTCTGAATTTTTTTTTTTTGTCATTCCATAAAGACATCACTTTCAGACATGAGTACTTCCTTCTACAAACTAACTTTACTTTCATTGTTTGGGATTAAAGGTGTGTACTAAAGGCATGAATAAATTTAAGCCAGAGAGATTAAAGGTGTGTGCTAAGGTATTAGCTTCACGCTAACTAGTAACAGGTTCAAAAAATCCTGTAATATCTCCATGTATATTTGACAATGATTTAGAAATACAGCCACTAAACACAACCATTTCTGAATAACAAAAATTCTCTCATCATCTTGTTCATTGTGGCTCCAAGACACAATGGGGATAATATAAATAATGGGAATGATATAAATATACAAATAGATATAAAAAGGAGGTAAAATCAAGTACCATCAAAACTACAAAGGTAATAACAGATATTCAAGAGAGGAAACAAAACTTCTCAGTATTAATGAGATTAGAAAAACTCATCATTTATTTAAAGATTATACTTTAGAAGTCACAGAAAGACAAGCTATCCTTACAATGAGTAATGAGTAATAATAAAGATTTTGAATATATAAAAAAGTAGAGTTTTCTGGTGGAAAATGATACTGGGATTAGTTACATTTTTTATAGCTTTCTGGTTATACTATGTATGTAAGGTACATATTTTAAATAGTAAATTCTAAATCTAAAAGTAAGTAACAGAATGATTATTCTGAATATTCAAACTGTCAAGGTGAAAAGTTTGTATTAATCTTGAGAAAAAACACTTTCAACCATATATTCTCATTTCAGAAATGGGTACACAGTAGTTCATGTAGAAAGATAAAATATAAGACAGAATATACATATAGAAATCCAAGATTTGGTATGATCATACAGACAAGAAACAAGAGTTAGACTAATTTGAGCATAGTCAACATTTTAGAACAGAGGGTCTAAGTATTCAAATATTATGATCTTGTGACTTACTGAATTTGCTAACACTCATAACTATTAAAATATGAAATCAAAGATGACACACAAGTTTTGGTTCCAAATTCCTGTCAGAGAATGCACCCTTAACACTGGTGCGAAAATTTGGCTCCTGTAACTTGGAAAAGATCCTAGGAGGGCGTGTCTTGTTCTGATCACAAGAGTGTCTATCCTGCCATGATCTGCTGTTTTAACTAATCCTGCACCTAGCCTCTTGGGCATGTACTGTGGTCTTCACTGATTATGATGTGACCAGAATAAGTTACTAGCAAAAAAAATCATCATTTCAGAGAGACATTTTTGTTCTCCTGATACACATTTTCATATTCTTCTAAAAATATTGTAAATTTGAGGCTGAAGAGAGAGATTGCTCAGCAGCTAAGAACATTTGCTGATCTTGCAGCAGCTGGAAGTTAATTTCTCAGCTCCATGTCAGGTGCTCAAAACCCAATGAAACTCCAGTTCTGGTAGAACTGACTCCCTTTTTGACTTTCGATTGTACTTTTACTTAATGTGCCTATAATAAATATGCAAGGCAATACTTTATAAATCAGGAGCATATTTTCTGTAGTTAGGCTGGTTATGCTAAAAATAAACTTGGATTAATATATTTGAATTTTATTGATATCAGTTGGAATAAAATATTAAAATAGGTTATTAGAATTTCAGTTCCCTGGAAGTTTTATGCTTATCCATGCACTCAGTCATGGGAAATCACTGTGTACTTGTTTTGTACATTGTTTTGATGGTGAGAAGATTTTCAGAGAGGAATTGTTTTCAAGAGATTGACTTGTGGACATGTCTATGGGGCATTTTCTTGATTACAATAATTAGTGTGAAAAACCCAGACTTTCCTTAGCAGCATAGTCCTCTGGCCTCAGGGCCCTGGACTGTGTTAACAGTAGGCAAAGTAAGCCAAGAACTATAAAGGTGTATTCAGTTCTCTCTGCTTTTTGACTGTGGGTAGACTATGCTACCGTTATTAAAATTCAAATAACTTCAGTTCTGCTTCTCAATTATAATGATTCCAACCTAAAACTGTGAGTTATAATAAACCCTTTCTACCCTACTTTTCTTTTCGTCAAGATGTTTTAATGCAACAATAGAAAGGAATCTAGGACCAGTATTACTAATGTGTTTGCATATTTGTTTCTTTAGTGTGTGTGTGTGTGTGTGTGTGTGTGTGTGTGTGTGTGTGTTCACATGCTTGTGTGTGTGTGGTACTCAAAATTAAACCCATAACATCATGCATTCATAATAAGCAGTTTACCATGTAGTTATATTGAAAGCTAATCTCTTTTAGGTTTTGGCTAATTCAAATAGGTATGTCTATGAACTGACTTTTAAATAAACGATAAAATTTTAAGCATTAACATATATTTGATATTTATCTTTGCTATTAAATTTGACTCTTAGAAATTTATAAAGATTTGAAGTAGCCAAAGGATTCTAATGAAAGATGAAACCTTCATAAAAGTACTATGGATTAGTTTTTAAAGATTTATATAAGGAAAGGACCATGTACAATTTAGGTTGACAAACCACTCTAAGGAAACAGAAATAGAATTCTGAAAATGAAGAGCAGAAAACATCTATGTGTTCTACCATGCACATTTTTTTTAAAGAGTGGCTGGTTTTGGTGTAAGAAATAGCAAAAGAATTTTATAGTTTTTCTTTTCTTGGGGAACATGAGATTTGTTGGGTTTTCTTGGTCATTTAATTGCAACACAGAGCTCAGTGACAGAAATATTATTAGAACAGAAGAGCATGGAAGCACAGAAAGATATTTACAGGCATCAAGTCAAAGTAGCCTGTGGATTCCGGTGAAACTTTCTCTGTTATCTTTGTATTTATGAAGTCCACTGTCAGTGCAAGTTAATAAATCTGTACAATTTTTTCCTCATCTTCAAACTCACATGCATGACTGGATTTAGTCATCGATGAATTTTCCACAATTTGAACAGAGGATTTATTGACTAATACACCTTCTTTCTCCCTACATACTTTTTCTCTTATTTCCATTGCTTTAAGTATTTGACTCTTATCTGAACATACACCAATTGTGGAGGTGAAAATAATCCGGTCATGTGCATTTTTAAATGAGAAGAAAAAGTCCTGTTGGATTTGATGGACATCAAATGAGAGCATGGCCTTCTATCACTGGCTTTGGAGATATAGCAAAGGAACTCATGCCCGAAATAAAGATGTTCTCTGCCATGAACTAAAAGTTAGGAAGAGAAGTGAAAACACCTGGCAACTTTGAGGAACCAAATTCTGCACAACCACTACCACTTCTTTATATGCAAACACTCTGTCTTGGTCAGGGTTTCTATTCCTGCACAAACATCATGACCAAGAAGCAAGTTGGGGAGGAAAGGGCTTATTCAGTTTACACTTCCACAATGCTGTTCATCACCAAAGGAAGTCAGGACTGGAACTCAAGCTGGTCAGGAAGCAGGAGCTGATGCAGAGGCCATGGAGGAATGTTACTTACTGGCTTGCTCAGCCTGCTCTCTTATAGAACCCAAGACTTCCAGCCCAGGGATCGGACCACGTGCAGGGGGCCCTCTCCCCTTGATCACTAATTGAGAAAATGCCCCACAGCTGGGTCTCATGGAGGCACTTCCCCAACTGAAGCTCCCTTCTCTGTGATAACTCCAGCCTGTGTCAAGTTGACACACAAAACCAGCCAGTACACACTCCAACTCTAGCAGGCAATATCTCCACATACAACAAAGAATTGATAGAATTTTGATAGCAACCAAAGTAAGACAGCCTCTAACACCAACATTTTTTTAAAAAAATAATTTACTTATTTCTTTTTCTTTTTTTTTTTTTTTACATTCCAGATTTTATTCTCCTTGAAGCCCACCCTCTGACTGTTCCATACCCCATACTTTCTCCCCTCCCCACTGTCTCCATGAGGATGTCCTCACTCCACTCCACCAGACCTCTAAATTCTCTGGGGCCTTCAGTCTCTTGAGGATTATGTGCATGTTCTCTGACTGAACCCAGATCTGACAGTCCTCTGTTGTATATGTATTGGGGGCCTCATATCAGCTGGTGTATGCTGCCTGGTTTGTGATTCAGTGTCTGAGGGATCTCGGGGGTCCAGGTTAATTGAGACTGCTGGTCTTCCTACAGGGTCAGCCTCCTCCTCAGCTTCTTCCAGCTTTCCCCTAATTCAACCACAGGGGTCAGCAGCTTTCTTTCCGTTGGTTGCAAATATCTGCATCTGACTCTTTCAGCTGTTTGTTGGGTCAGGGAGCATGTGTTCCACTATGATCATAGCAACCTTATGTGTGATAACCAGAAACTGGTAACACCACCATTTTGTAAACATTTGATTCTTTAGAAGGTTCACGTTTCATTTTTGTCTTTAAAAAAGATATATCTATGCAGTTCTAGTTCTGATATTGCTTTGGTTTTATCCAGTAATCTAAGAAATTGCTAGAGACAAGTACAATAAGTCATTTAAATCAGATATTTGTCCTCACAGAAAGATATTTTCTTGTTCCAGTGATCTTACTTGAATTACCCAATAATGTATAAAACTAAAATTTCTTAAATTACATAAGGTCCCTTCTGAAGAAGTAGAAGAAGGGAAAATGTCATTTTGGCTAAGTAAACAACCCTTGGTGGGCCATGGTGAGAGGCTTAGCAGGAAATGGGAGAGCAGTGTGGAAACTGGATGGGGAATTATTTAATACAAGGAATGAAGAGAAGTGGCATTGTTATGGGAAAATATCACAAAGAGACTAGAATAAGAGCATTACTGCCAGGTGAGTACTGCAGTATGATCTTTTGTTAGAAACTGGATAATACTACCTGTCATCCTTAGGTGAGCTAAATAATGATAACCAAAATCTAGAGATGACTACCTAAATTATATTATAGCAGTCATGAGATATGATGTAAACTAACAGGAAAACTGGATTCAGATAAAGTATATTTGAAAGCATGGAAAAACAATAGGGAAGACACTGAAAAAGGAAGAGAAAGATTGTGACATTACACTGAATTTTAACTTAATGGTAGAATAGTTGACTAATGTGTGTGGAGCTTTGTGTTTGAATCTGAACACTACATCACATGCATACACACACACACACACACACACACACACACATACACACACACACACACATACAGAGAGAGAGAGACACAGTCAAAGATTTTCACTGAAAATAAAACAAAAACACCTTTCTTTTTTACTACGTCTTCCCTTTTCTTATCCTACCTCCTGCTGTAGGAATAGCCTTAAATTTTCCAGAAGTTCTGCAAAAGAAAATACTAATGCTTGTTAAATTCAGTGATGTACTCCATCTCTGAAAAGAGTTGTAAAGTGTGAATCTGTTTTAGATTAGTTTGTATTCTTTTTATCAAGATGCTCAATATAAACAAAGTACTGCTATTAGAATGATATATGTTAGGATTTCCATGCACTTTGGTAGAAAAAAATGTTATATAAATGGAAAGTGAGGCATATATTTTAACGAAACACATGAGTTTATTCCTCTAGGGGACTTGGTAATTTACGAACTGTGCTTGTTCTAGAGGTAAGTGCATGATTCATAAGTTAGTTTGCAAGTAATTTTATATTACAGAAAGGGAGCTAAGAGGATACTTAACTGTTACCTAGTATTTGAAAGATTTATTTATGGTAATCAACTATTCACCATTTTATTGTGGCAAAGAAAAAGGGAAAATGAATTTAAATTTTACCTGTAAAACTTTGTTTAAGTTATAAATCTTGCTTAAGCATATTGCATTCTTGTGGACTGTTGAAACAAGAGTGATATATCTTCCTTTTATTCTGTTTTCTAATTCTTTTGTGCCTGTGCTTTTTCATGTTCATCTCTACACTTCTATATTTTCCCAAATAGTTATGTGCATTTGGGTCCTTTTCGGTTGTTAGGATATCTTCATTAGTATCTTTGATCCCAACCCAATATCCTGTTGGCTATATTTAGTAATTCATTCGTCTCCAGCTTTGAATCCCATTGCAGTATTTAAATATGCCCCAGGACAAGGATAAATTCACAGTTATTTTGATATAACACCTTGCCTCTGCATATAGCTCTGTATATACTATGAGGCTGGGTATAATCCTCATTGAGAGATTGGCCCAGGGGTTAAAGATATCTGAAGCTGATTTTGAGGACCTTAGTTCCATCTCTTTGTCCTCATAAGGTAGAGAGAATAGTGCTCTAAGTTGCATACACACAAGCTGTATCATGCATAAGCCCCATTCACCAGACACAATAAATACACAAATATCATAGAGTGTATAGATGAGTGTTTTAGGTTTTAGATTCGGGGATCAATATTTAGCACCAAAAAGGGAAAAAGAAGTGGAATATTTTCAGTTTAACCACTAGAGATGTGTGGGGCCCTATGCACAGGCAGCCTGGTCACTGTGGAGCGCAGGCTTTGAACACTGGAGACCCAGAGTGTGACTTATCACCTGCAAGGGACAGCAGGTATTCAGCCACGCCCCTTGGCACCCTGGCTCCTGTCACAGCTACAGCCTTCTACAGTCCCCTGAAGAGAGGTGTGTGACCGTCAGTCACATAGGGCAAGGCCCCAAGTCCCTGGTATTCTGCTTGGACTCCACCCCAACAGTTACCTGGCAACAGCCAGGTAAGCCTGACCTACTATAAAAGGAGCTGCATGCCCTCCCCTCCCTTTCTTACTCTCTTGCTCTTACTCTCTTCCTCTTGGCTCTCACTCCCTTGCTCCACCTCTCTACACATTCCCTTCCCCCTTTCTCCATGTGGCCAGATCTGCCCTCTACTTCTGTACTCTCTCCCTATCTGCGTTTCTACAATAAACACTTTAAAAACATGGACTGCCTCTTATCAGGATCCGCTGTGCTAGAGCAATGGAGCAATGGAGCAGATCTCCCTCTAAAGAGCCAGGAGTTTAAACTCCTGCTTCGGCCTCCCTGCATTCTCAGCCATGATCACCAGCCAAACCAAGATGCCCACTGAACAAGCCAAAGACTCTCCTCCCGGAGGGAGCCTGCCAGAGCTCCCCTTTAGCCCCTTTTCTCCTCAGCCCCAGGGTAGAGCCCACAGCTTGGGAAACAGGGGGTTGGGTAGTAGGTTGGGGGCTGCTCTTTTCTCAGCTGTTCCGTGCCATTCACCAGTGTCTGTGGTGTCCAAGAGCCTGAGAACCTGTCATCCTCAGACTCTGTGCAGGCCCAGAACCCCAAGCCAACTCTGGCAGGTTCCACAGATTAACATGGGGTTCCACAGGGACCTCTGACTGCACTTCCATACCGGTGTGCCTGGGCAGCAGCGAGGGGTGCACAGTCAGACTTCCTGAAGACCCCATATTAACCCACAGAAATGTCTACTATCTTGCTTTTTATTACATCGTGTTTTGGTTCAGCAAAGACAACTTTTCTTTAAAAGCAAATGACTGAGAAAATTACCAATTTCATGCCAACTTGCATAATTTTTATTATATTTTTTCTTTAAATACAGTACACAATCTTAAGGAAGGAGAACGCTATAAGGAACAAGAATACTGTCTATTATTATTGTCTTTATCATTATTATTATTATCCATCTCACTTTATCTTTGCAGCCATCGGTGTGTTCTGTGAACATAAATATGATGTGAGGATTATTGCAAGAGTTAATAACCACCTAACTACTACCTCACCCACAATTCCCTTCACTTAAAAGGGGAGTACCCTAAATTGGTGATTAGAGAATCCACATGTTTAGTAGAAATAAACAGGAAGCTTTTTTGTGCCACTAACAAAACGTGAAAGAAAAAAAAAATTTCCATCCCCCACTGTTGATTTTAAAATGCTCCGGATATCTTGGTTCCATAGCTTGGAGCATAATGAATCAAGGGAATGTAGCATATTGCTGAGCTGAAATCCTGTGGGATGTGTAAATGACATAATAGGTAGGAAGTAGAGAGCTTAGGAAGGAAGAGCATAGATGGCCTTAGGTAGACAACGTAAGAACTGAGAAAGAAGGCGTGCAAATGGAGCATGGATAATCTAATACCTTACAGATCTACTGTGCTTCCCACAGGTCTTCTGCATTGTAAGTTTGTACGCATAAATTTTATGCAAATGGACATTTGATAAAACTGAATGCATGAGTGGAAAATACATGTTCTTGAGTAAAGGGAAGTTCAGAGAGAAACATGATAAAAAATATTAGAGAAAGGAAGATGAGCAGAACAAGAAACGACATTTACCTAGAGACAGACATTAAGTGTTTGAAATAGATAAAGTCCTTTGTTTTCCATATGTGGTACAACATGTAATCTTTTCATTGCAAGTAAGGAAAATATAGCAAAAATACTATACTATCAACACTTTGTAACTATTTCATCCAAACTTTTCACAAACATCATCTTCTTTTGGTGGGGGGATGTCACACATTTTGATATGAAATAAAAATATGGTATTTTTGCAACCTCATGTGTGGGCCATAACAGTGTCATCAAAGAATCATGTTAAAATTATTTTTACAATTTATTTAATATCTAATTTATTTATTTAGTGTGGCATCACATATGCATCTATTACAGTGTGAATGGAAAAGTCAGAGGAAATCATAGGAAAATTAGGTTTCACCTTCTAACATGTAGTTTCCAGGGATCAAACTTAGGATGTTGGGTTTGGCAGCAAGTACCTATGTATACTCACTGAGACATGTTGCCAGCATGTGCATGTAGTTTAAATTACTTACTGTTCCTTGTTAAATATAGACCAACACATAGGAAGTAGATACTAAATTGCAAGTGCATGCTTAATAGAAGCATACAGAGCCTTAATTAGTAGTAAATATATAAGATTAAGATCTACTTTCTTATTGGATACTAATCAGGTCTGAATTCAGTCCAGCATTATTAGCCTAACATTCCTTGATTAAATAGTCTATAAATACCCATTTCATCAAATGTTCTTGGAACCAATATTAACATCTTATTTCCTTATTAGTTGTGAGTTGCATAAAATTTTACAACATTGTATATTTACAAGAGATTTAAAGATGAATGCAAAATAAATGAAGCTTGAGATGGTGACTGGGTCAAATGGCTTCACCCTTGTTCTTAAAGAAAAATAATACTTAGGAAATCTCTCAAAGGAAATGTGATGAAAGATTGTATAAGTAAAACCAGAGACTGGGGAGCTGACTCATTGCTGTAAATCTAGGCAGCAGAACTTGCACAAGTGTGAAGGCATGCATTCAAATCCTTAATCCATATAGGACACAAGGCATAGTTGTGCTAGTCACTCCAGCAGTGTTGGGCCTGGGTGGAAGCTAAACCTGGGACACTGAGCCTTCCTGACTGCCAGCTTAATCGCAGGTCCATTTAGATACCTTGTCAATAGGGAGGCAAGGAATGGTTGAGCTGGTCTCTTTCCTCCAATGGCCTCTGTATGCACCCGTGGGCATTCATTGCCACACACACACACACACACACACACACACACACACACACACACACACAAGTGCCATAACCAGCACATACACACCACACTCGCACACTACCTCCCTCCTCTCACACAGACATAAAGATTTTATTTCAAAAGAGTAGAATAGAAACTGTGGAGACAAAGTAATCATAAAAGGTTTAGATGTGGCAAGGGATTTAAAGCTAGATCTGTCTATCTCCTAGATATGTTTTATTTGTTTATCTCCCATGGTTTTTTTCTTTTTTCTTTTCTTTAAAATCCTTTAAGGAAGAGTTGTATTTTAGTCACCATCTTTATCCTCCCTTTACATACTTCCCTCACTCTAATTACCTTGTATACACACACAGTTACAAAGCTGAGAAGTAAAGCCTGAAGGACAATCTCGCTTAAGAGAAAATATCTTTCTATGAACTTGACAAGAAGTGTGGCCATATGTGAGCTATAGAAATTAATAACCCAGGCACCACAGGTCAGGGGCCACCTTACAGATTAAGTCAACATAATGTGAAATTTATTTGGAAGCTAACACTATAAACATGCAGTTTCTTTTCAGGACAGTTTGGAGTACTTCATTGGGGAGTTTATTCTAAGGCATAGGAACCAGTGTATAGAAGGTAAATAAGAAGTAGCTGGTTTGGAGCAGACAGACTCAACTTGTTTCTGAGATAAATAATCTTAAGTGACTTAGACCTGTCAAAAGTCCAATGTGAGAGGTGATTATTTTTATAAAAATATATTTTATAAAATGAAGTAATTTAGTTATGGTTTTTTAGTTTTGACTCTACCTTAAAATTCATAAACTGGGAATAACCACTATTGATATTATTGTTTGTATTTCTAAAACTACATATTTGAACATGAAAAATATTATACAGTCCTATGGTACTTTATGTATTTCCACTATAACACATATTTCTTATGTATGAATATATATCTGAAATATCAAGTTCAAAACCTACACAGGCTCTCCACATGTTTAAAATTTTCTCTTGTCATTTCTGTATTGATTTTCTTTCTATTTGTTCTTCTAAAAAAACATTCTGATTGACAAGCTACAGTGTAGAGATATTAGAAAACATTTTACCAGGGCAGTTTACTGTTTGCTCATGTGTATGGTCAACTATATAATTTTTTGTTTTGTTTTAAGACCACGTTTCATTGTGTAGCCCTACTACCCTGGAATTTGTGTTGACAGACTAGGGTGGTACTGAACACAGGGCTCTACTTCTGCATTCCCAATGCTTAAATAAAGGCTGTGCCAGCATATTGTGTGCATTTATTTAGCCAGAACACTGCGTGCATTTATGCATTTTTGAAGATTAAGTTTTTTTCTTTCTATCTCTCCTGTTTCTCATCCTTCAAGTCTGCTTGGGTGTGTCTGCCTGTGATCTTGGTCTGTATTTCTATTTTAAAAATGCCACTATAACAAAAGTATTTGAACTATATGTGGGATAATATAAAAATTTAAAAATAATAGTTAAATAAGTATAATCATACATATGAACTTTCTTTGGTAATGTGATAAAATACCACATTCACCCAAATAATCAACTACCTTATAGAAACATCATTAGACTAGATTTTCCCATACAAGTAATATCTTAAGGCATTATAATTTCTTTCTGTTTTTTCAAGTTTAAATCTGCTAAACAAACATTTTCCAAAAGAAATTGAAGTGAACTCCATACATATCTAAGTTCAAAGCATACTCATCAGAGATGTTCCAGGGTGGCTGAATATACACATCTGGAGTTTTCTTTTATTGTAACATATTGCCCTTCAGCACTTCATGTCTTGCATGTGTGGCAGTTACATTGAGTGCAGGATGTCTATATCAGGAGGGTAAGAAATTCAAGGTTACCTTTGGTCCAAATTACGTTTAAAAAAAGATTAGACTATATAATGTCATGCCAAGAAAAATGAGAGACAGAAAGAAAGAAACAAAGAAATTCTGGTTACCTACTAAGTAGCAATTATGAAAACTCTAACAAAGACTTTTGTAGAGTTCAAAAAGCATACAAAATTTCTATAAGTAAATGATGTGATTTTACACATGCAAAATACCTATCACCAACACCACCATATATTATGAGACCATCCTATGTCTATGCTCAGATTCTCCTGTATAGTTGAAAATTGTAAACTGTGCATCAGGATATGTATTTAAAGATACCAAGCTGAACCTGGTGGCATATACCTGTAATCTCAACACTCACACATCTGAAGTAAGAGAATTTCCATCTAGAGTCACATTATGATTTCCTTGTCTAAATAACTATAAGGGAATTAAAAATAAAACCATAGCTTCAACAAACACATATATACATGATGTATCAACGACAGGGGCTTGATGCTGAGGCCTGGGTCTCTCTCTCTTCCTGGTGCCAACCTGTTGCTGCATGGCAAGTTAGTTAAAAAGGAGGCAATGTATAAATGAGTTATTTTATTGTAGGAAGGAGAAAATATGTTGGTTAAGTAAAGGGAAGGGAAGGAGAGGAAGGAGAGGGAGAAAGAGAAGAAGGCAAGAGGAGAGAACAAAGAGCAAGAGAAGAGAGAGAGAACAAGAGAGGGAGAGTGAGAAGGAGAGGAAGATTAAGAGAGAGTAAGAGAGCAAGAGAAAGAAGAGGGAGCAAACCTCCCATTATATTGTATGGGGCGTGGCATGTCTGGCTTGTGGTCAGATGACTAGGTGTAGGGTCCAGCTAGAATGCTGGAAGCTTGAGGCATTATCTGCCTGATAGAGCACACATCGGCAGGGGCAGCTGTGAGAGGTTTGGGCTGAAATCTGAGCCATCGTCTCAGGAGCTATTACCAAACCCTCACTGTCCCTTGTGAACAAATTTACTCTGCTCAGTGGGTTCTCCGGGGTTCTAAGGTGGCAGCTCTACTGGACACAGGCTGTCAGAACAGCCCACTGTCCCTCCACACACATACACACACTCACACACACATAGTATCTTAGAGCACACATCATTTTGTGAATGCCTTTGGTGATCTCATACTTAGCATTCTTTGAACATATTTTATGAACTATTTTGACACTATGTGATAATTAATTTTCATTGTCAATCATTTTCCCTTTGGTGACAGTTAATAATACTTGGTAATCTATATGATTTCAAAAGCTTTGCGGAGACACACAATGTGCCTATGAAAGGATTTCTAGAGAGGTTTAACAAAGGAGGAAAGATACCTCCCCAGACATGGGGTATCTTTGCATAGTTTGGAGGCTCACAATGAATAGAAAGGTAAAAGAACAAAGCCAGAGGACCTCCATCTTTTGCCTTTCTCTGGTTCTTGTTTGCTGCTGCTGAACAAGTTGCTGTCAGTACCAGCGAATCCCCATCATGGTAGATTCACTTTGATCCAGAATGTAATCTTCCTCCTTTATGTTATTTCTTCCAAAGTGTCTAATTATATCTATTAGAAAAATGACACTTTAACATTATTTTTCAGTGAATTTGCATTACAATCCTTACATATTATGGTAAAATATAATATGAAAGGTTTATTTTTGATTTTGAAATGATATAGACTTCAAGAAATTGAACAATATAGAAGTACATAAAGGGAAAGACAAGGAAGACACGTTTTTCTCTTTGACCTAAGCCTAAAATCCTTAAAATATTTGATGCTAACAGATTGACACAGATGCTGCCAGTTTTCTATGTGCTTCCAGGAACATGAGTTTTTCTCTTTTAAAAATATGCAATGAAATGAATATACTAAAATTATTTTCCTGGAACTGCTTATTTTTAACTTATTACTTTATTACCATTTCTAAATCATCAGTGTAACTAAGAAAGAGAGCATAATTGGTTTATGTTGAGTAAGGAAATGTCCTTAGTGTGCATAATCATTTAAATACAGAATATCCAAATTATTATCAATTGCTTATCTATACTAAACATATGAAAGTAAACATTCTTTGTTCAAAATTACGGTTTTTCAGACATCCCCAGTATCATTTATATTGAGAAAGAAAATAAAACATATAGTTGTCTACAATGGAATTAAGTAATGCATGAATTGGGAAAAGCATAGCCAACATTTTTGAGAGTATTAACATTTTTTTAATTCAACAATTATTCATGATGTCCTTATTTTCTACTCTTTCTTGGTCATTCTTCTCCCCTAGCTTTTGCTCATCTCTCTTCCTTTTCTGCTTGCTGGCACTTGTCATCCATTCTTCCTTTGTATTTCTCCTACTCTGTTCCTCTTTCCTCGGCTTATTTTCTATACTCATCTTTTATATTTGCAATAAGTTTGGAAACAGCTGAGATTATCCACAGATTTTTTTTTCTTTTATACTTCTCTCATTCAATATGTCCTTCCTATAAACAACTCTCCTTCCACTGCCATTGCTCCTCTGTCTTCATTCAGAAAAGAACAGGCCTCACTGTGGTATCAATCAAACAATATGAAACAACTAAGCACTAACCATAATGTCAATGCTAAATATGTAAAAGAGTAGGAGGGAAAAGATCCCCGGAGCAGGCACATGAGTCAGAGACATTCTTACTTCAGTTGTTTGTTACAAGTCCAACAGAAATTTCAAATTAAAGAGCAGCAGCCTGTTTGCAGAGGGCCTAGTACAGACCCATACAAGCTCTGTGCTTTTAGAGTCAGTATTTGTGAGTTCCTATTAGCCCTGGCCCTCTTATATGAGGTTTCCTGAACTCTGCCTAGTATTTGCCTGTGGGTCACTTCATCAGTTCCCATTAGCAGCTGGAAGAAGCCTCTCTTATAATAACTGGACAAAACACCAATTCTGTACCAATGCAGATCATAATATCATTAGGAACCATTTTATTAACTATTTTTTGTCAGTCTTATTTGACTTTGCTCTAGCTCTCTGAGCCATCCAGCTTCTGGATCCAAGCCACCTAGGCACTGTTGGGCATGGGCTTCTTTTCATAGTGTGAGCCTCAGGCTAGGCCAATCATTGCTTGCCCATTCCCATAAGCTCTGAGCCTCTATTGTCCCAGAACATTTTTCTGGCAGGGCATGTTGTGGGTCATGTATTTTGGAGCTAGATGGGTGTCCCAGTCTCACCACTGGTAACCTAGTCAGGTTCCATATTCTCCATTAATAGGAATTCTTCCTAGGACTCCAACCTCATAGCCTCCAGAAAGTTTTCACTGCACTAGGTCTCCATATCCTCCCCTAAGTGCCCACCTATATCTGTTACTTCCTTTCCTGCTCTCTCATTCTGACCCTCCCTCTTCCACCTGATCTTTTCTGTTCCCATTCACACTCACCCCCAGTCCACTCACTAATCTATTGCATTTCCCCTTCCCAGGGAGATCCATGTGCTCTCCACCATCTCTTCTCTTTATCTAACTTCTGTGTGTCTCTGAGTTGTAGTGAGATTTTTTTCATTTATCAACGCCTAGAGTTCATTTGCTCTGCTCAACTTCTTGAAACTGGGGCTTGTTTTAGAACGTAGTTGACCTAACAGTGAGTGTCATTATATTAAGGAAAGCTACTCTTCCTCTCCCAGTAGCCTTCAAATGTCAATAGCTCCTCAGCTAGAGTGTAGTTTTGTCCCTACCTGTTGATCACCATAGTGTGATATCGTCTTGTTTGAGCTTGCACAACAATCACTCGTTGATATGTTCATTGCCCTGTTGTATGCAGAAAAGTTTTCCTTGAAGTAATCCCCTAGTTCTATGTCTTCCAGTCATTATACTCCATCTTCATGAAGACACTAAATCTTAAGGGGAGGGTACAATATGTATATCTCATCAAAGTACCTTATTCTTTTCATGTTGACCAGCTGTGTGTTAACTGTTATTTACTGCAATAAGAAGCTTCTTTGATTAGGTTGGAGAGATACAGTATTCTATGAGTATATCAACATCATTCGGAGTTTTGTTTTGTTTTTTAAACTCTAGATTTTTCTTTTTTTTTAAGATTTATTTATTTATTATATGTAAGTACACTGTAGTTATCTTCAGATATCCCAGAAGAAGACATCAGATCTCATTACAGATGGCTGTGAGCCACCATGTGGTTGCTGGGATTTGAACTCACGACCTTTGGTAGAGCAGTCGGTGCTTTTAACCACTGAGCCATCTCTCCAGGCCCCAAAAGTTCTTTTAATAATATATATGTAGCAAAATAATAGCACTTATGCCCTAAGTCTTGATGTATCTAGCCACAGATCTATGGTTCTGTCAATGGTGTCAGGAATGAGAAACTTAAAATATTCTCCTAGTTTGTCATCATCTTTTTGCATCTAAACAGTACTAGAAGATTAACAGTCCTCTTCCTGTACACACTGACAACCCAGAAATACAATAGTAGAGAATAGGCAAATAAAATTTATAAAATTGAAAATAAGACCTATTAATGTATACTGGGATAGTGGGCTGCTTCACAAGTTATAAATAATATAGTTTTGACTTTAGAACCCTCGATTTGCCATGCTGTATGAAGAATATAGTGTTAATACATATGAGGCATGAATAAATGTATTCACCTTCTCACTTTCAGATTCTTCTCTATACAAGAAGAAACATGACTATTATTCTGAATTCCATTAAAATAAAGTTGTAATTTCTGCAACAATTCATGCAAAGTACATTAAACACTGAGGTGAAACAATTTGCCACTGTTTCTAAATGAAAAGACAAGAAGCAAAACTCAAGTGTTGATGGTTGTAGAAGAATAAATAAATGCTTAAAATTTACTTCTGCTTAAAACTGTACATAAAATCAGAACACTGGATATATACATTTTTCTATTTTTGTGTTTCTCTTATACTGGAATTTTATGTTATCATTTATGGTATATGTCAACACTGAATCATAGCACTATTTCTTGATTTATTTTGACAACATAATTGTATTAAATAGAATGTTTATCAAGTATAGGCAGTAAAATAAATGTAAAAAACAACATATTATACTTGTTTCTTACTGGTTTTATTGATGCACATGTTAGAAGCTTCATAATCTAATTATACAGTCAGTGATTAATCTTAAGTTATTAGTTGATAGCTTATTTACTGTGTCTGTACTACTAAGCAAACAATATAAAGTTTGGTGTCATGGGCTGATAGTTTAATGGAAGAAATATGTATTCATCAATATGATTACATCTATACACAAACAAACCAACAGGACCTTAGTTTGTTCTACTTTAATAGTCAAGAAAAACAAGATTAATACTTTCAGGGAAAAATATAGAAAAAAGAGCTTATCCTATACTTTTCAGTTTGTCATGTGGTCATTCCATTTAAATATTTTTAAAACTTAAAAGCAGGAGTCAAAACTGCCTGCAGGCTGAGGAGATTGCTCAGTAGGTAGTGCTTGTGTCACACAAGCATGAGGACTCGAGTCAGAGTACACAGAACCCACATAAAGCTGAGGACTCGAGTCAGAGTACACAGAACCCACATAAAGCTGGGAATGGTAGTGTGCTTTTTAAACCCCATTGGTCTAATAGCAAGATGTGGGTCAGAGGCAGAAGAATCCTCAGAAGCCTGTGGCTATTGTAGAGTATGCAGAGAGAAAACAAAAATATATCTCAAGATGGAAAGCAAAGGCCAGAGCAAAGTCATACCTGATGCTATCCTCCACTGGCTACACATGGCTGGGGGTATCTATACCCTGTGCCTGCATATGCACACATGAACATGCCCTCATCCAACAGCACGCATGTTGTACTCAAGAGCATGTGTAGATACAAAACGAACAAACATTTTCTGGCTGTATTTTACATTTGATGAATGATGACAACTGCACCTATTAATTTGAACAAAAGGAATCTTTATTTGCTGCAAAGTTATCAATTAACACAACAGTGGAGACTATTTTGAGATTCAAGATTAGAAGCCATTCTTCAACGCTTATTTGATAATATATGCTTTATAATGCAGTGTAAATGCATAGCACCATTAATAACTTTTTCAATCCTATGAGAGCTCAAATTATAAAGAAATTTCCAAAACTCTATATCTTGAACTTTGCATACATAGCAGTGACCAGAATGCTTAAGAAAAAAATCTTATGGTAGAAATCAAGAATTTTGGCTCAGTTTCAGAAGTGTAAGTCTGAGGATGTTTGGTTTCATGTGCTTTGACACTATACATTGGGGAAGGACATTCATCATGTTGAGGCAAAAAAGAGGCAGAAAGAGGAAAAGAAGAATCAGGAGAAAGATATAAACCTCAAGAAAATGTTACCAGTGTCCTTCTCCTCCACATAGGTATTACAAGATTCTAGAATCTTTTTAAAAAAAATTTTTAAAAAAGTGGCACCAGTTGGAGACTTTCCAGTCAACACATAGACATTACAAGTTGAAACCATAGGAAGTGGTCTGTGCATTCCTTTGTAGGATCCTTCTGGTGTGGGTTGTTTTTGTTGCTCTAAATTGTTGAGCATTGGAAGATCCCTGTACTCTGTTTTGTATGGGATTATAGTCACTCCAAGATTATACAGACTGACTGCACATCAGGATGGCAGAATTACGCACTAGTTCATCAGTTGCTTGAGGAGTAGAAATGGATCCTGTACTCCAGAGACTATCTATCTCAGCATGCTGGGATGGACATTGTAAAATTGGAGGCCTATGTGACTTGAGATTCAGAACTATTTGTCTTTGTGGAGCATAACCTTTCTATTGGGAAAATCCATCCACTTTATCAAATTATAGCATAGAAGTTTGTTTTGTGAGCAAAGGGATTTGGGGTTTTAAGGGATGTTTCTAGGTTAGCTGCTGAATTGAACTTATTTACTCTGAGGATAGTTCTTCCTAGGGAAGTGGAATTCACTTTTCAGAACAATGCCGTTTTCCCTTCTGAAAACTAACAAGAAAATATTACTACTCTCTGAATATTGATTGAATTGCATACAATTTAGTTTTTGCAGGACTTAAGTTAGTGGACTAAGACATGTAAAGGTACGGGCTCTTTTCATTTAGACCCCACACCAACAAGGAGGCTTGAGGGAATAAATGGATCCTGGTATCTGAGAGATAGCAAACTCGAGACAAAGCCATGGTAGCTTTTGCTTTTCCTGGAATCTGTTTTGCTTCCAAGAAGCCATGGCATGCTAAAAGATTTTTGCGCTCAGACCCAAAAGAAAGTCTTATCTATGATTAAATAGAAATACTACTCACAATTTCAGAAATCTAAATTCCTTATCTTATGAAATGGATCCTGATATTTTTCCCCATCTATGAAATAAAAGTGCTAAGTGAACTGTAACTGTATTCAGTTGTAAGGCTGATGCTCTAGAATGTATAATAGTTTATTCTTTCTTTTAAAAAATATGTTTTTTTGCAGGATTTAAAATGAACTTACTCTAGAAAATTAGTTGTTTAAGATCCAAATGACTTTATAAAAATGTCTTTTTGAGTTTCCAAATAAAGCCACTCTACTCAGAAATATGGATTTACTGACAAAGAACAAAATTCAGAAACAAATTATAGTCTGAGTTTTGATTTTTTTTTAAAAAAAGTATAATCTATTTCACACTTATTGGTGTTTTGTCTGTAGCTATATCTGTGCATCACGTGTCTGCCTGATGTTCTAGAAGGCCAGAAGAATATACTGGATACCCTGAAGAAGGAGTTACAGAAGGTTGGGAGTCCTCATGTGGGTACTGGGGATTGAACCCCAATCCTTTGCTAAGAAGAATGAGCCAATACTGCTAAACTCTGAGCCTTCTCTCTAACTCCAAAAATATACCTTCTGAACTAAGGAATATATTTTGAAAGATTGATGATTGTTCATAATATTAGTGAATGTAGCAGTCACTTAATTGGTAGTTTGTATTGATTGACTCTAAACAGACTAGTGACTCATTGCATGAACATTGGTAAACAAAGTTTGGATGAAAGGGTATGCCATAGGATATACTGTAGCACACAGCAAATTCCATGATGTGATGTTTTGTTTTGTTGTTGTTTGTTCTTTGTTTTGTTTTTCTTTTCTTTTAAATAATTTGTTCTTTATTTTTCTTTTGATGGAGGATGTTGTAAGGGCAAAAGGAGGATATGAGGTAACAGGGGTATGAGTGGAATTCAGGTGAATGATGTGAAATTTGCAAAGAATCAATAAACAGGTAACAAATTTGGTAATTATGTTATACACTTATATTATTTTTATCTTTTGAAATTCAGAAGACTTTAGTAGCACACAAGATCTAGACATAGACTATGACATATATTTGACAAAAAAGTTCCTAGTCGTAAGTTTAAAATGTTTGAATGAGAATTCATCCCAAAAGTTTACACATTCTCTGCATGCATACTATTTTCCCAACTCAGCTGTAGGTTTCCAACATAAAACTTTCAAAAATACGCAGAAATCAGAGACAGTATTGTCAGTTAAGAGACTAACTCCTAAATATGTACCCTGAACTTATGAAATGAAGACACCAACACCCAGAAGTGCTTGCTTTGCACGTCTGATTCTGTAAGCTCTGACCCTAATAGATATGACCCTTGCTGCTGACTCTTCAGCTCCTTTTGGCCCAGTCTACTACACAGCATATATCAGAGGAAGACTTAAGGACACAGCATATTTAAGTGATAAATGTTTTAGAACTCTTCGTTTGAATCATCAAACATTTACATCCTATTGCACCTGTTCAAAAAGTATTTCTCCATGGTCAGTAAGTTAGTTGGATGCGTCAATGTAAAAACAACTTCAAAAAAATAAAAAATAAAAGGGTTCAACACTTATTTTATTGCTTACAAAAGCTGTTTGATTTTAGCCTTTGGCTGTGTAACTTTAATCAGAAGTGTTTGGGGTTTAGAGCACCGTAGCATGTTTATTTTTGCAATTCATCATAACATTCAATCCTTGGGGAAAATGACAGTAAACAGATTATAATTTTTTCCAAGAATTTATTTGTGGGAGCATGCCTGGTGAGTGTGTGTGTGTGTGTGATATTATTGACTGGAAAATCAGTGACATCTCCAAAGAGATAAGGTGTCGTGGTTTAGACACTTGATGTATGTTTCCTAGCTTATTTTTAATGACTGTGTGTTTTGTCCATTAGCACTCTGGTGGGTCTTTAAGTGTGATCCTTAGTCCATCAGCATAGCAAGAAACTGGGAAGAGTTTAACAGAGTGGATTTCTTGCTCTCCTATAAGAACATTAAATTAAACCTGTGGGAAACAGACTCCAGGGACTGTATTTCTTCCTATAAATGAAACTATAGAAGAGCAATGAGTGTGCTTGCACTGAATGCCAGCATTCTGGGGGAGTAGATAAGAAGATTACCATGTATTACAAATCTCCTTGAGGCCAGGCAAGCCTATGTAGTACCTCTCTTCAAAAACTCAAAATCAAACCAACTAGCCCAAACCAAACCAAACTAATCTAACAGATACTGTGTTCTTGGGCAAAACCATAGTCTCACAACTGAAAATTATAATTTAGATCGATTTACTCTTAAGACAATATATAGAAATAATATGAGTTCCATCTCATTCTGTTCCTTCTTTTAATGTTTTATTTATTCTAAGAGAAATCCTTAGAATATACTTTAATCATATTTATCCTGTTTCCATGTTCACTCAGAACCACCACCACCTCCCTACACATCCAACTTTATTACTTTCCTTTCTCTCTCTCTCTCTCTCTCTCTCTCTCTCTCTCTCTCTCTCTCTTTCTCTCTCTCTCTCTCTCTCTCTCTCTCTCATAAGAAAAAACAAAATAAAACAAAACAAATACATTATCATCAACAACAACAAAACCAAAAAGCATGGAGTCCAGTTAATGGCAGCTTATTACTTCTGGCTGTGGGGTCTGCCATCGAGTGTGTTGGATAAACTCAAGTATCACACCAAGTATCAAATGTCAAAAAACAGTTTTGAGTAAAACTGTCTTTCACTCACCCATCAACAATCAAATGCTAATATCTATTTGACTAGAAGAAGGAGTTTATGTCCATGAACTAACATATGTGTATAGCAATGTGTCATTAGGAATCATTTAATCACTATGTTTCTTTATAATACTATTAATAGATTTTTCCCTTACTGCCCATAACCTATCTAGTTTGAGATTCTTGGTCCTATGCTTGATACTCTCTGAGTCATTTTCTTCTTTAAACTGAAGAATAAGTACAAAAATGAGTTTTATTATTTTTTTAACTAGAAGAATCCCATTGTCTTTTTTAGTATGGAAATAGCATTTCCAGGTTCCACCCTATGGTTTCTATCTCTTCTCATTCAAGTATCCTTTTACTTTCTTTTGTTTGACAAAACCAAAAAGGTTCTGAGTTTTTGGTTCCAACCTCAAGACACTTACCTCTGTGTCTCTCACATTTATATTAACCAGGATCAGAAGATTTATGCTACAGTAACAAGGGTACAGGTACCCAAGACACAAAGACATGCGGTAAGAGAGACTTATTTCTCATTTACAATTGTATGCCTAGGTTGGAGCTCAGGTGTGTCCTGGTGCTGTGAGTCCTGTACTCACAATGTATTTACCCTCTTAGGCACAGAGCAGTCAGCTTTCTGCAGGCCTTCTTCATGGTTTGGTTAGGCAACATAGGTAGTTCTTGTCAACCTGCAAGCTGAGCTTGTATGTACTACACTGGAACTTTTAACTATTAGTCTGAGAATCTAGAAGAATTTGTTCTAATCTTACAGGTAGGACTTGTGTGGTTTCACAAGGACCATGATAAGCAGAGCTTTGTTTCAGATTCCCAAGTGAAATGGAGTCATTGGTTATGCTAGCATGACATCAACTATCTAGAATGTTTACAAGGTAAGTTAGAGATTCATTCTACATTTACTTATGTCCCCAATATGTTGAGCCAGTGCCTATGCTTTCCCCATGGTTCAGAAATAAAAATGTAGGTAAAGTATGCAGAATGTAGATTATTCCCCCTAAGAAGCAATTGGCCAGGAGAGTAACAGGACACCACACTTGCAAATAGGGGTATTGATTCACTCTAACTTACAAGGATGAAAGAATTTAGCATTAATGAAAACTGATGATGTGGTTGATATCACATCATAAATAATAATTTTGTGCTTAGGGATTTTCCACAGGTATTTAATTTAGAAATAGAAAATGACTTAGAAAATCTGATGTAATATTAAAAGTAAAAGTGAAACAGACAGATTCATGTCTATAATTCTTTTAAAAAATGCTTTAAGGAAAAACACAAAGAGGATTCTTTTGGTTGAAGATGGTTTTCCAGATTATAACAGATGTTAATTATTTTATTATTATGTTACAAAATCACTTTAATAAAAATATCTAATATTAGAAAAATAAAATGGTAAGGTTTGAATCTATAAATCTTTGCCCCCATTTTCTTCAAAATAATACAAATTTAGTTATTTCTTTATCATTTATTTATTTATTTATTTAAAACTCTGGATTTCATTCATTTGCCTGTTTACCATCCAACTTTTCCACATCCCTTACCTCCTCCCCCTGTCTCCAAGAGGTTGTCCTCACCTCCACCCGCCACCCCTCACCCCACCAGACCTCTAAACTCCCTGGGACCTCTAGTCTCTTGAGGGTTAGATGTATCTTCTCTGGCTAAACCCAGACCTGACACTCCTCTGCTATATGTGTATTGGGGGCCTCATATCAGCTGGTGTATGCTGCCTGCTTGATGGTCCAGTGTTTGAGAGATCTCTGGAGTCCAGATTAATTGAGACTGCTAGTCCTCTTACAGGGTTGCCCTCCTCCTCAGCTTTGTCAGCTTTTCCCTAACTCAACCACAGTGGTCAAGTGCTTCTGTCCATTGGCTGGTTGTATATATCTGCCTCTGACTCTTTTTAGCTGCTTCTTGGGTCTCTCCCAAGGCAGTCACGATAGGTCCCTTTTTGTGAGCACTCCATAGCCTCAGTAATAGTGTCAGACCTTGTGTCCTGCCCTATTAAACGAACCTTGAATCCCTGGGATAAAGCCTACTTGATCGTGGTGAATGATGGTTTTGATGTGTTCTTGGATTGGGTTTGCAAGAATTTTACTGAGTGCTTTGCACTGATATTCTTAAGCAAGATTGGTCTGAAGTTCTCTTTTTGGTTGGGTCCTTGTGTGGTTTAGGTATCGGAGTAATTGTGGCTTAATGAAAGGAATCAGGTTCCTTCCGTTCTTATTTTATGGAATAGTTTGAGAACTATTGGTACCAAGTCTTCTTTGAAGGTGTGATAGAATTCTGCACTAAATCCATCTGGCCCTGGGCTTTTTATGGTCAGGAGGTTTTTAAAGTCTTCTATTTCCTTATGGGATATGGGTCTGTTTAGATAGTTTACCTGCTCTTGATTTAACTTTGGTATGTGGTATTTGTCTAGAAAACATTCCATGTCATCTAGATTTTCCAGTTTTATTGAGTACAGGCTATTGTAGGATCTGATGATATTTTGAATTTCCTCTGTTTCTGTTATGTCTCTCTTTTTGTTTCTGAGTTTGTTAATTTGGATATTGACTCTGGGCTCTTTAGTTAGTTTGGCTAGGTGTTTATCTATCTTGTAGATTCTCTCAAAGAACCAGCTTTTGATTTTGTTGATTTTTTGTTTTGTTCTTGTTCTCTTTGTTTCTATTTGGTTGATTTAGAAGGAGTTTGACTATTTCCTGCCTTCTACTCCTTTTGGGTGAGTTTGCTTCTTTTTTTTCTACAGCTCTCAGGTATGCTGTTAAGTTGTTAGTGTAAGATCTCTCCAGTTTCTTTACCAGGGCACGTAGTGCAATGAATTTTTCTCTTAGCACTGCTTTCATTGTGTCCCGTAAGTTTGGGTATGATGTGTCAACATTTTCATTAAATCCCAGGAAGTCTTTAATTTCTTTCTTTATTTCTTCCCTGACCAAGTCATTACTGAGTAGAGAGTTGTTCAGTTTCCACATGTATGTGGGATTTCTGTTGATTTTGCTGTTATTGAGGACCAGCATTAGGCCATGGGTGCTCTGACCAGATGCAGGAGATTATTTCAGTCTTCTTGTATAGGTTGAGTGTTGTCTTGTGACCAATTTTCTGGTCAATATTGGAGAAGGTATCATGAGGTACTCTTTTGTTTTAGGGTGAAATATTCTATAGATATCTGTTAAATCCATTTGGTTCATAACCTCTATTAGTTTCACTGTGTCTCTGTTTAGTTTCTGTTTTCATGAACTATCCATTGGTGAGATTAGGGTGTTGAAGTCTCCCACTATTGTGTGGGGTTCAGTGTGTGTTTTGAGCCTTAGTAAAGTTTCTTTTATCAATGTGGGTACACTTGCATTTGGGGCATAGATGTTCAGAATTGAAACTTTAGATCCTGGTGGATTTTCCCTTTGATTAATATGAAGTTTTCTTCTTCCCCGTACTTGATAACTTTTGGTTGAAAGTCTATTTTATTGGTTATTATAATGGTAACTCCAGGTTAATGTATTTATTTGCTTATTTATTTTATATGAGTGTTTTACCTTCATATGTTTGTGTATCACATCTATGCCTGGTCCCTGTTGTGTTCAGAAGAGGGAATCAAGTCTCGTGGGACTGCAGTAAACTGTTAGTTATGAGCTGATGGAAATCAAACCTGGATCTTTTACAAGAGTAAAAGCTTAACCACTGAACCAACTCTCCAGGCTGTGAAAGAACAAATATAAAACAACCGAATATCCAATTTATTAAATTAGAAATACTTCTTTAAATGCTTATAATAACAAAGGCAATGGTAGAAAAGTTCAATGGAACTGACTTAACTATGATAATCTGGGAATTATTTTTAAGTTCACATTTTTAGTATTTGTGAAACTGAAGAATACATCATAAAACAATATTCCAAAGATCTCATACAGATCCATATTTAAAGGTACCATTGTAATGTCACTAAAAGAAGCAAAGATAATGCGAGTTTAACTACAATTATTGAATGAAGATGCTTCCATCTAAGCTGGAGAGATTGAATGCTCTTGAAGAGAACTGGAATTTGGTTCTCATTATCTCAGCCAGGCAGCTGACAACCCTGTGTAAATCCAACTGCACAGTATTGAACAAGTACTCTGTCCTTCACAGGCACCCATGCACATGTAAACTACACAGACACATACATAAACCATAAAATAAATCTTAATAAAATTAATAGAAGGGAAATGTTTGGAAGATGTCAATTTTCCTGAAAAGAAAACAGAGTTATGAAAGACTGGAGTATGTGTGGTGAGTTATGTGTTTAATATATATTAGTGTATTATATAGTAAATATATTTATATAATATTTATTAGGAGATAGTTCAAGAAAGTTAGGAAAGAAGGTTAGATAAAGTATACATTACTTATTGCTGGATAATTTGCAAATTTTGCCCTTTAGTCCTTTTTATATGTTTCAGATATATTTTATTTTACAGCAATTTTATAACCAGAGCAAAGTTGAGTGAAAAATGTAGAGAACTCCCATATTTTCCCCACCCCTACATATCATCACCCTTCTTCTACAAAGTTTCACATGATTTACAATTCAAAACCTAAAGGAGCATATTAAAGATTATTCAAGGACCATATGTAAAGCTGTCACCATGCATACTGTGGAGTTTTATATTTATAGTCTTTTGTCTACCAGTAGAGCATCATATGTGTGTCTCTTTTGCTGTAAAACTCCATTGTGCTCTGTCTACTCACCTTAGCCTTTCTCAGAAATCTCTAGAAACTGAATATTTCAATGTCCTGTATTGCTCCTGCTTTTAGGAGCTACAATGTATCCATATCATCCCTATATAAATAGGAGAGATTTTCTTAGAGAAATGACTCTTCAGTTAAGAAGTCTTACTGCTCCATCTTATTACCTGAGTTTGTTTGATTCCCTAGATCTATATCTGATTGCTCAAAACCAATTATAGCTCCACGCCTGCAGGATCACTCCTTCTGGATTTCAAACACATATTGTTTGTAATTGTCAGTTTTCAAAAAAAATACAAAAAAAAAAATTTCCTCTTAACTATCTCAGGTACACAGTCCTGTGCTTTAAGTGTGTTCCTGATTTATTTTATACACACATCTCTATCACCCATCTCTGTAACTCTTTTTTTAAATATTTATTTATTTATAATATGTAAATACACTGTAGCTGTCTTCAGATGCATCAGATCTCATTACAGGTGGTTATGAGCCACCATGTGGTTGCTGGGAATTGAACTCAGGACCTTCGGTAGAGCAGTCAGTGCTCTTCACCACTGAGCCATCTTTCAAGCCCCATCTGTAACTCTTTTTATCCCAGAAAACTGACCCACTTGAGATGTGTTTAAATATGGAGTTCCTCCAAAACTATTTGTCTATAAACATTGAAAAGCAAATGTCTGCTAATGCTTTTAGCCTAGGACATCACTCTTGTGTGGTAGCTCTCCTGATGCTGTTAATACTATTGTGGATTGCTTGTATATGCCATTTCCTTGTCTGCTTGTTTGATATCATCCTTGAGTTTTGAATACAATTCATCTTGCCATATATTCTTTAAGTTTATCGTTAAGTTGTCTGAATGTTATATAAGCTGATGTTCATACCTTTCAGAAAACTCCAGATCTCTACAAGGATTTGTCAAAAATCCTCTTTTTCACATCCTCTATTGCTCATCTATGTATTGTCACAACAGATAGATTGGTCTGCTTGATGGTATTTTACAAGGTCTCTAGAGGCATTTACTTTCCTTCAATAATATTTCCCTTTCTGTTTAAAATTATATATATATATATATATATGTATGTATGTATATATGTATACATATGTGTGTGTGTGTGTGTGTGTGTGTGTATGAGTTTGTGTGTGTGTGTATGTGTTTAATCATTAATATATGTGTATCTGGGGGAAAATGTATTGATATAAGTGCAATCCCCATAGAGGACAGGAGAAGGTGACAGACTCCCTTCAGCTCCAGTCACAGGTAGTTGAGACCTTGTCAGTGTGGGTGCTGGTAACTGAATTCTGGTCCTTGAGAAGAGCTGTCCATTCTCTTACTCCCTGCGGCATTACCCTAGCTGCTTCATAATTTTTCTTTCTGTCCTTTGAAAATGGGTAGTTTTCAGTGCTGTGCCTCAAAATCTACTAATTCTTTTGCATGCTAAAATAGTTTTTGAGGTTTTTAAAAAATAAAATTAGTTTTAAAGTAATGAAAATTAACTGAGTTTATTGTTTAATCACTACCTATGTACTCAAACAGTGAATAGCAGAATTCTGAAGGGTAGTGCTCAGCTTTAGATAGGCCAGATGGATTCGGCCACTGTCATTTTTAAGTAGCTGAAACACATATTTCTGGCACTTTGTTCTTTGATTCTTTGTCAATCTCTTCTCTAGTCTCTTTTCTTTAAGCAATTCTGTCTTTATTGTGACCTAATAGGAAGCAATTTAACACAGAAAGAGTTTATTTTGGAACGAGATTTTGCAGACAGAATTCATGCCAGGGAACTGATAGAAATGAGGACAGCTTGCTTGTGACATTGATGAGAAATTTTCACCATGTAAGGAAACAGACAAAAAGAAAATGTCAGTGTAGATGCTCAGCTTTCTTTGTTCTTTTCCCCCCCCCCCGTATCCCATGAGGGTGCCAACAACACTCAGAGTGTGTCTTTGCCCCTTCTTCCAATGTTTCTGGGAGACACAGTTACAGTCCCACTGAATGGCCAGCTTTGTCAATACTCTATGTATTTCTTAATTAAATCAAGCTGGTGTAAAATGTCAACTATAGCCGGGCTGTGGTGGCGCACGCCTTTAATCCCAGCACTTGGGAGGCAGAGGCAGGCGGATTTCTGAGTTCGAGGCCAGCCTGGTCTCCAGAGTGAGTTCCAGGACAGCCAGGGCTATACAGAGAAACCCTGTCTCGAAAAAAAAAACCAAAAAAAAAAAAAATGTCAACTATATAAAGTATCTTGTCAGCTGCAAAGAGGTGATATTTGTTGAGTCACTCATAATAATTTGTGATGGAGATATCATTGAACCAAAACCATTTGGGTCACATTCAGACCAAGGGATAGCTGTTGTTTTTGTTGCAAGTGAACTGCTCTTCTTATTACAGAATTCAGGGTTTTCAGGTAAATGGGATGCAACTTTTTCATCTGCTAGAAAAGAGCAGGATTGGAATAATAGGGAGAAAACAAAGCTACAAAAATAATCTAGGGTCTGCCGAAGAGAAATCATGTTATAGAATTCTGGAAGTAAAAACCATGAAGGGCTCCTGGACACTAAAGAATGTTGAAACTGCATAAACAGACAATGGCTTCAAAGTATGATTTAAAAGGAAGTCCTTACTAGACTAATAATAATAAAAAAACCTCTTAGGTTATATTCATAGTAGAACTTTGTTGAGAAGGTATGAACACTAGATAAGTAAAGAGATGAAGGCTAAGAAATTAAGATATCACAATTTTACAATGCAGTTGAAATTATTATTATAAACACCAAAACTTATAGCAGAAATTGGGTTCAAAAGAGTTAAAGTTTTCCTATTTTTCAGAAATGTAGAAGAGGGAGCTCAAGCAGTTCCCATTTGCTAGAACAAGGGAGGGAGGTAGATGATGCTGTCTGGTAACATGAACTCCAGAACTGAGCATATCTAGGGAGCAGAGAAACATGGCTTGAAATAAAATACCTTTCTTCAGAGCAAGGAATATCTGTTTTATTTTATTGTGCTGTAGTAAAGTACCCTGATAAAAACCTACTTTGGGGAAAGGGTTTATTTCGCCATACAATGCCAGATAGATTCTGTGATTATAGGGGAGGTTAGATAGTAGGAACAAATAGCTAACTGATCATGTGATATCTGCACAAGGATAACAGAGAGAAAACAGCAAGGGATACAAGCCTATACAAACTCAAAGACCACCCTCCAGTTACTATTTCTCCTGCAAGTTTCTACCTTCTAAATGCTTCCCAAATATACCATTAACTGAGAATAAGGATTCAAATACATGCCTCTATGGGTATGCTTTATGTTCTAATCACAATAGACCTATTGTGTTGTTATGACCAGAGATAATAAGATGTGAGGAAATCAGTTGCAGCTTTAAAAAGGGCCATATAGGAAGTTATCATTTCTAGAAAGTGTGAGGAATCCAGTGCGATCAAATTTTAATGGAAAGATTCAAAATAAAAGTAAAAAAAAAGTTAATTTACTAGAACCATAATATCTACATGGTACAGTGGAAGAACAGCTTTAAGAGCTGGTGAGTGTGGGATGCTTTGTCAGACAGGTATTCATAGCCATATGGGAAAAGAGCCCTGATGTTAACGTTTTCTTGCAGACACTAACAGAAACCTGTGGTGTGGGATGTGACTGAGTGAGCTGTGATAGAAGGTGAGGTAGACTGTGGTTGAAGATCAAAGGTGTGTTAGAAGAGTGGGAGAGACATATTCCCAGAAATATATTTTGGTTTGGATTCCACTTTTCCAGTCCTTTCTAGGTCCTTGAGAATTTGGGGTGGACAACTGAGATGAAGTAGTGTTCCGGAGAAAGAGATCTTTGTGACTGTCCATTTCAAAGTGTTAATACTAGCTACCAAGGAAGATTAACTTTATATATACCCTTGGCTTCCTCCTGATGCTTTAATGCTTTAGATTACTGTTTTCAAGGAAATTTATTCAGTGTGTGTGTGTGTGTGTGTGTGTGTGTGTGTGTGTGTGTGTGTGTATGTATGTATGTATGTAATGCCATAATATATTTGACTATATTTATATTTGTACTTATATATTCCTAGAGATAAGCATAGATACATACTCTAATTTTTCAACTTAGAATGAAAGATTTAGCCTGAGAAGAAAAAGCATTGGTGATATCTAATATTCGTTCAATAAAACATCCTTCTATCGCTATTTATTTCAGCTGTGTTATTGAAATTACTTGGCTAACATAAGCCCATATTCATAAAGAAAAAATCATTATTATTTTCAAATAAAGTTGTTGAAATATGAGACTGAATGGACCTTAACAATTACTCTTATTGATGTGTCAGTCGTGAAACACTGAACAGATGTCTCCTGTATAGTGTCTGTAATGATGCCTGGAGATGTTCAGGGAGATTTGTAACTAAATTGGATGCTGCTGAGTGGATTCTTCCAAGTCCTGATGCCTGCATTACATTTTTATTTCTTAGACATTTCTAAAATCTATTAGGTTCCCTAACTGGTAAGTGTTGGTTTCTGCACCCATCCCCACTATTCAGTTATGGCTGATATTGTAAGCATGGGCTGCAGAATTACATTCTTCAGGTCTGAGTAGTAACAATGTCTAAAAGACAAGGCTTTTATCCCTAGTGTTCACAGCATACTCACTGAACAAAGGCAGGTACTTCACTTTGCACAACACAAAACAGACTGGAAGAAGTTTAATAACATTGAACAAATGGATAGAAGATATTGAATAACCTAAAGAGAATGACATATGAGTACCAGTTTTAGTAAAAATATATTATAGGAATTAAAATGATGTGGAGGAGAAGAGACCTTATTTCAAATAGAGATATGAATTCAGTGAATTTACTAGTTTTCTTTCTGTTGTGATAAAATATCCTAATGAAGGAAACTTGATGGTAACAAGCTATATATATATATATATATATATATATATATATATTTGTCTTATAGGTCTGACAGGACAGAATCCATTGAGATGGAAAGACAGAACTGGAGCAAGAAGAAGGCTGACCACGTTGCATCTTCACTCAGGAAGCAGAGATTGATCAAGAGCTATGAAACCCCCTAGTCCTCATCCAGAGGTATATGTGCTGTGGCAAAGACCAACTTCCTAAAAGCTTCATAACTCCTACTTGGGACAAAGTGTCCAAACACACAAGTCTATTGGAGATGATTGACCACAGCATTAAAGGCATAAAAAGATTGAATTATGGGTTTGTGGAAGAGTCTAGAAAGGTATGCATATATGTTGAAGTATTGGAACTTGAGAGCTATGATTTAAAATACCTTCATGGTACATGGATGTGAGCCCAGTAATTCTGATTGGCTTAACCGCCAATCTGATTTTATGGCTTATTAAAAAGAGTACAGTATAAGTGGTGATATGGAGTGTAGCTCACTCCAAGATTGATTATGCACTTGAGGGGAAATATTAAAATGCTTTTGATCAATTATTTTTCTCACTATAGGGTGCCAAACAAATAATGTTCTTGATTTTTTTTAAAAAAAAATCTTTTAATGGACTAAATGACTATTTTTTAAAGTCATTAAGTGGGTCAATACTAGGGATTAGTTCTAATACTTTGTCTTAATTCAGTTTCTCAAAGACACACTTCTAGATGCTGAGGGTCCCTGTCTTTAGCTGGCATTGATTGATAATAAAGAATTGCTCTACAGCCAATGGCTGGGTGGAGAGATAGAGGCGGGACTTTTAGTTTGTGTGGGCAAGAGCCTGAGGGAGAGAGAGAGAGAAGAGGAGGAGAATCACCATGAATGGGAAAGAGAGAGATCAGATTTAAGAGCTGCAGGAGAGAAAGCATCCAACTATGTAGGTGGGAAGGGAATGCAGCCCTATGGGGACAGGGGTTGCTAAGAAGGTAACAGAGCAGCAAAGATAAGACAGGTGTTAAGCCAGGAATACCAGATGGGAATGTGTGCTAGCCATAGGAAGCTTTAAAAATGCCCAACCATTGAGCCAGTCAAGGCATATCAAAATTAGCTGGAATGTGTTTGTATTTTATTTGTGAATCTACAGCTCTTGGGTGAGCGCAGCACACACATAACCTTCTGGGAACCAAAGCAGTTAAAATACCCACTGCTACAGGTCAAGGTAAGTACAAATAAAAATTGAACACATAATAGTATTAGAAGAAAGTGATGGACATGGTATCGTACACTTGTATTCCCAGCACTCAATAGACAGAAGCAAGAATGTTTTGTGCTCAAATCCAGCCTGCCATCTTGGTCTACATAGCAAGTTTACTGTTACATGTTCATACTCTGTAAAAATAAAGCAAAAGCTAACTATCTGGACTAACAAATATCTTGGAATAAAGCAGGAGTAGGAAAATGTACAGTATAGTAAAATATCCAAAAAAGAGAAAAAGGGAGGGAGAGAGAGAAAGAATTATAAAGAAAATTGCATACAGTTAGGATTTGTGTTATTTAGTATATTTAATATCTGACCATTTTAAATGAACATGCTTCCTTAGTCCTTTCTTTGTTTTGAAGAGATAATGTCTTAGGACAAAAGATAACAGATCTTTCTATATAGAATCAATGCACATAGTTTGCTCCTGGAGTTTACATGGTCTCTGTTGGTACAGGGTGAAAGGTAAAATTCCTGTTAGAATGGCAACCTTCCACTTAAGTTTTCTTTACAAAGTTGCTTATTTGATTAAATTTGGATGACAGACATAATTTGCTAACACCCTCTAGTATTTGGAATAGTTATAATGAAAACTGAAGAAAAATGAAAACATTAAAATGTAGCCATGTAATGATAGCTTTTCTGCGGGTCCTGCTTGGAGCCATTGCTGAGAACCAACAGAGAAACCAGCCCTGACTGAGATGATAAAAATTCCAACTCAGGGATACTTTTGTAGTCAACCCCAATCATTATTTTATATTTCTTCCACTGTTTACAGGGCAAAGAAAACAATCAATCTAACTTAAGGTAAAGGCAAGTGCAGTTCAGTGAGAAATAAACCTCCCAGAATCATAAGCCATAAAGGTAGGTCTCATGAGAAAAACAGAATAGGAGTAAGTAATTATACTGGACCCTTTCCTCCTGTTGGTGATCTCATTCTTTCAGAAAAGCCCTGTGTGGTAAATGTTGATATTCCCATTGTGCAAATAAGAAAAGAAAGACACAGGCAGCTGCCCATACAGCTTAGAAAATCTCAGAGCCTGGTTTTAAATTCTGATTTCCAGAGCCGTTCCCCTCAAACACAATCCTCTATAAGTTTATATTTTTAAATTGTTTTGATCTCCATCATTTGAACTTATGGTATAGACAACTATAGTATTAAATAGTAGTAGATTCATATATTATTGATCACTTAGTAAGTGCTAGTATATGGTATAAATCATGTCATTTAATCATCATAACCAGTGTGACCCAAAGTGATACAAATAACAAAAAAATAAGATCACCTGTTGAGGAAAATAGAAAAAGCAACAGATCAATCTTTCTTTCCATCCTGCAACAAGGGTAGAAATATAAAATAATCACTGCTGATGATTACATATGTATCCCTCAGTTGAATGACTACCAAGTAGCTACTTTGGAAAACTGTTACCATAGATTAATGTAAACTGCTTCCCATTAACATGGGAAGCACATGTGTCAGGGTGAAACCAAGAGAAAACTGGGGATGTTCAGATTCAAGAAATCATGCATATGACATCATCATGATAGATTGGGTTCTGTAACCCAGGAATCGTCCAGACATAGGATATGCAGAAAGAACTTTCTTTGGAAACCTCAGAAGTAAAGTATGCTGTTCAATCTGTCAGCAATGTTGGAGAATGGCATAACGATACTGCAGGGGAGCTGAGCTGAGTGTTGAAAACAGGAGCTGTCAACACACACACACACACACACACACACACCACACACACATACCTACACACACACACTCACTTCCCATAACAATTAAAAAACCACTTGGTACACTTAGCAGGTGCTGTGACACCTGAGAAAATGATTTATGGAACAGGGCTAGTATAGTTCATAAAAGAGTGCCTTCTGGTTACATCTAAAGGAAAAAATAACTCAAATGTCAATCAACAGAAGATTAAAAAACAAGTTATGCCCATACAATGAGGTGGGGGGAGGAATGAACTAGCCATAGTTTGATCTATATATCATCAATACAATTCTTTATATAATTACTTGAATACAGGATAATCCTGGCCAATGAAAAATATACCATTTGATATTTGACTTGATTTATTACAGATTCTCTAAGGGTAGTTAACAGCAGTTGATTTCTCCTTAAAAGTTTTCAATTTTATTGTTTATTTTTCAGTGTGTGTTTACATATATATGTGTGTATGTGTGCATGTGTGTGTGTGTTTGTGTGTGTGTGTTTGTACTTGCACACACACATGTCAGACTACTTGTGTGGAGGTCAGAAGACAACTTGCAGAGGTAAGTTCTTTTTTACTACCCTGGGAGTTCTGGAGATTAAACTCAGCCCATCAGGCTTGATGGCAAGTGCCTTTGGTCACTGAGCCATTTCAGAGGCCTAAGAGTAGTTAATTGCTTCACTGAAAACAAATCAGGAATTGCTTGGCAGAGTAGAATCGACAGTTTAACAGACCACTCAAAAAATGGTGGGGATAATTGATGTGTGTGTGTGTGTGTGTGTGTGTGTGTGTGTGTATGAGTTCTGCAGGTGTACTTGTGAAAAGTTATATAATATGTTCTTAAAACTAATTTTTTTCTTACATGTCATTTTCATTGCAGCAGCATTGTATAGGTATCAGGGTGTTCTGTAAATTAATGGAAACCAAGTTAGATTTTAGTGTGTTATAAGAACACACATGAACAAGAACAAGTGTGGTAAAATTGTTGGGGCTGCATCATGTACATATTCAGAACATTGCTCATAAAAGCAGAAACTAAAGAGATAATGTTAGTCATTTATCCTTTGTTAAAGAGAGTGAAGACACGTTTTTCCATAGATTGTGTTTGCTTCCTTCACTAGCTCCAAGGTAACGTGTGAATCATTTACTCCTTGTATTTCTCTTCCGGAAGCAGAATGATAAGTTGTAGAATAGATATGTTTTAATTATTTATTGAAAATGTAAACTGCTTCGAGCAATGTAGCACTATAAATAAAAGTGGCTAATTTTGGAAGCATTAAATTGTACTGATAATTTCAGTTCTCTGTCAACTCAAACTAGCAACAAGGGAGAGTTTCATGGAATCTTCAGTCTCTCTGTCACAAATTTACCCCAAGGGAAGACAGTCTTGATGGGTAATCTTGCCTGCCTTGGGTGGAGAAGAATGCCTATGAGTGTAATTTCAAGATGAAAATTTAATGACAATTTTTGTGAAATATTTACAGTGGAACTAAAAATAGAGTTTTCTTTAAGTTGATAAGATAAAATATATTTTTTCATTATTCTTTCTTTGTGTGTGTGTGTGAATCTGTGTATGTGCAAATGCATGTGCATGTGCACATGTGTGTATGTGTGTGTACGTGTGTATGTATACATTGACACTGTGTTCCATTATGCATCACAAACTAGCTTGACTCAAACTCACCATCTGCCTATCCGATCAATACATAATGTTCGGATTACAACTGTCATCTCATCCTCAGCTTGCTTGCTTTCTTCACTTTTCCACACGTGAAAACACTACTCTATGTCATTTAGCATTTCTTTTTCTAGATCTTTGCTTGTGACAAGTGCCCCAACCCAGAGATCAGGCATGAGTCCTAACTCCATCTTCTCTTCACTATCATTTAGTATTGAACATAAAAACAAGGATGGATGTGATTATTGGGATACTTAGAATAGGAAATGGCCATTCATGCTCACTTTACCTACTTTTGCAACACTCTACATTTATAATCCACAGAATTACACTTTATATCTACTAGGAAATTTTCAAGGTGATCTGGTATTTCTATTGATGTATTGATTCCTTTCTGATAATTATGGCATAAAATCTCTTTGTCCATTTATTTTTCACTTTCTGTATAGGAAAAATTTGCTTCTGTGTGGAGTTGGGTTATTTATTCCTCAGGGAGATCAAGTTGGAAGTGATATATTGTTCAGTGGCTGGATCATGGGCAGATAGGATTAAAAATACTTCTCATAAAATATAAAAGTAACATGATTCAAATGATGAAATAATGATCTACATTTGGACTCTGCTGACTTTTCAGGGACAATTCAAGGAGGAATGAATGAGCTCCATCTTCTCTGAAGGAGTTTTAATTGTCTCTTCTTATACCATAGCCCATCTATGTTAGATATTTTCTGTAATTATGATTAGGTTTAATTATATGACACATTATTAATAATTGTTAAATTTAATAACTTAATAAATGTTTTATATGATATTAGAGAATGACTTACCAATAATAGAAATCATTTTTGAGTTTAGCTAGCATATCTTGGTATTGACAGCATAAAATACTTTAAATGTTTAACTGCATTTATTCAGTGTACCCTAGAGAAGGAATTCTTGATATTTTTCTGCTTATGACCCATAAACCATTCATTTTCCAAAACTGTTTTATATGCTGCCAGACTTATAAGTGTACAGAATAGTGTATAAGATAAAATATTTACTGAAGTAAGTGAGGAAGTAATTTATTTTAAAGCACTTTTTCTGTGTCCATATAATCCTGCCCTTTGATAAAGAAAGTAATCTTGCACTCTGAGATGGGAGTATGTATTAGGTATTTTGTTGTTGCGGTAATAAAATATCAAAACCATGTCAAATGATAGAAGGAAGAGTTTATTTAAGCTTATGGATCCTGAAACTATAGAGTCAGTCACAGCAGGAAGGCAGGGCAGTAATCAGCAGGCATGATGGCGATCACAAGAAACCAAGGGATCATATCCTAGCTGCCAATATGAAGCAGAGAAAGCAAACAGAAATAAAGACGAGACTAAATACTCAAAGCTCACCCCCAAGTGATATAATCATTCCCTCCTGTTAGGCTCCATATCCCAGTGATCTACAACAGTGGTAACTACCAACCGGGACCAAGTATTAAAATATCTGAGAATCTGGAGAGCACTCTTATTCAAAGTACCATGCTCCACTCTTTAGCTCTCATAAGTTCATGACTTTATTGCAGTTCAAAATGCACTTAGTACAACTTCAGAAACACCCAACTTTAAAGTCTTAACACTGCTTAAAAATCCAAAATTCCTTCTGAGTCTCAAGTGACTACCTTAACCAAAACCCCTGTAAAACGAAAAGGCAAGTTACATATTTCTAACAGATAACTACAAAGGGTATACATTACAATTCCAAGGGGAGAAGTGGGGCATGATAAAGATATACTGTGCTAAAGTTACATTAGAACCCTGCAGAGCAACCCCCATATGGCATAGCTTCTTGTCCAGCCTCAATTTTGCTTAGATAGATGTACCTTTCTACATAGGCTGCCTGCACCAAATCTTTCACTTAGGATGGCCATGCTCTATGTTACAATTCACAAGAGACAGCACAGCTCCTTGCCCCTCCAATGTCTTTTGGTCCTCACTGAACACAGGCCTTGCTCTGGCAGGCCTGCTCATGTTTCGCATGTTGTATGCTTTCAAGACCAAGAAATAGGATTCTCCAATGCCCTTTTTTTTTTTTTTTACTAATATGTAGTTTATTATACTTTCCGGTAAAAGTCTAGTAGGTTAATACTCAAAGAGTACCATGTACTATAGATTTGAGTCTTTTATATATTGTTAGCTTTTTGGTTTTCTTGTGTATACTGGCAAATGATTTGATTGGGTAGTTTAAACTATGGCATGGTGACACATACCTTTAATGTCAGCTGTTAAGACACAACAGGAGGCACATCTGTGTGAGTTCAAGGCCAGCTCGCTCTACATAGTTAATTATAGGATAGCCAAACAAACTAAGAATCAAAACTATTAAGTAATAAGGGCAGAAATGCAAAGGAAGAGGTAAATGAATGGGTTGTAGATTAGATGTGGTGGATTTGGACTTTGGACATCACATCACAAGAGCTCACTGACTTGACAATAGCACACCGACAATGGCCAGCCTGCCTGATTCTTCCACTTCACTTATAGGTATGCTCTCTCAGTATCACAACATCCTCTTCGCACAGGGAATTCACTGTCACAGATTGTTTTGTGGACTCCCTGACACTACAGAGGAAAACTCCATGACCCTGTCACTCTTACATCCTTCATTCCTTTGAAGGTGGACTAACACAGGAGGCACAGTTAAGTTCATTACTTGTGAGGAATAGACCTGCAGCCCTTTGAATATGTTAATGGTAGCTGTTGATTGCAATTGCTCTTTAGGAACAGGAAACTCCTCCCACATTTCTCCTTCACACATTTGTAGTTTTAACTGAGGTGGGTCTTGTCTTGAAGGCATCTTTACCTTTTCCCAGTGCAAAGCAGACTTCTTTTTTTTTTTTTTAACTGAGCTTCTGAATTTTATTGGGAACTTTTTTTTTTCTTATTAGATATTTTCTTTATTTACATGTAAATTTCCCCTTTCCCAGTTTCCCCTCCAAAAAACAAAGAAAAAAGCAAAAAACAACAAAAACAAACCCCTGTTGCCTCCCTCCTCTACTCAGCTATTAAAAACAATAAATTTATGAAATTCTTAGGTACATGGATGGATCTGGAGAATATCATCCTGAGTGAGGTAACCCAATCACAAAAGAACAAACACGGTATGCACTCTCTGATAAGTGGTTATTTGCCCAGAAGTTTGAAATACAGGAAGAACAACCCACAAACCACAAGGAACTCAAGAAGAAGACCAAAAGGTGGACATTTCATTCCTTCTTAAAAGGGGGAACCAAATGCCCACGGAAGGAGTTGCAGAGATTAACTATGGAGCAGAGACTGAAGGAAGGGCAAGTCAGCCTAAATATAGCTATCTCCTGAGAGGCTCTGACAGTACCTGGATAATACAGATGTAGAGGCTCACAGCCATCCATTGAACTGAGTACAGGTTCCCCAGTGAAGGAGTTAGAGATGTCTTCTTAATGGTGCTAATTTCCTTGATAATTGCAGCTTTTCTTCCAGATACTAACTTGCCGGTAACCTTAAACTCCCTGCTGCTCTTTTCTCACCATTCTGCACATTTTATATTGCTTTCTGCAACACTAGTTTTTTTTTTTATTTTAGACCTGCATACACATTATCAATAACAACCACACAGGAGGTTTAAGTTTATGCTATGTTGAAATGCCCTTGCCAAAAATAATATTCCATTACTTTTGAATCTAGCTTTATGTTGGTTCTTAGGATATGGGCAGAAAGAAGCCCAGATTCGTTGTCAGGATATCAAAGAAATGACATTAAGTCCATTTGATGATATTGTTCTACCTGAATAACATGACTTGGACTCCTGTCATTTGAACTGCTATCAGCACTACTGTCTCATAAGATCTTTTTTTTGTAAATTCACTTTACATTCTGCTGTTTCCTTCATGCAGTCACCCCCTCCCAGAGTCCTTCCCCCATCCTCCACTATCCTCCTCTGAGAAGGTGGAAACCCTTACTGGATATCCCCCAACCCTGGCACATAAGTCTCTGTGGGGCTAGAGACATCCTCTCCCACTGAGGCCAGAAAAGGCAGCCCAGATATAAGAATAAACATATCCAAAAGAAAGGCAACCGCTTTGGGGATAAAACTTGTTCTAATTATTTGTGACCCATTTGGAGACCAAAACTGCACATGTGCTACATGTGTGTGGGTAGACCTATATCCATCCTATGTATGCTCTTTGGTTGGTGGTTCAGTCTCTGAGAGCCTCAAAGGTCCAGTTAAGTTAACTCTGTTGATCTTCCTGTAGAATTCCTATCTGCTCTAGGGCCTGAAACCCTTTCTCCTATTTTTCCATAAGAGTCTCCAAGCTCCATCCGCTGCTTGGCTATGAGTGTCTCTATCTGTCTGAGTCAACTGCTGGCTGGAACATTTCAGAGGTCTACATGCTCCTGTCAGCAAGCATAAAAGAGTAAAATTAATTTTATCAGGGATTGGTGCTTGTCCAAGGCATGGGTCTTAAGTTGGAGCAGTTATCGGTTGGCTATTCTCAGTCATTGCTTCATGCTCCATCCCTGTATTCCTTATAGACAGGATAAATTTGGGGTTGAAAATTGTATCAGTGGGTTAGTGTCCCTATTGCTCCACTGAGGTTCTTATCTGGAGGCAGCCTCTTCATGTTTTATAACTTCAATGCTATGAGTCAAAGCTAAGATAACCCCCATTGGCACCTCCCTTATCCCAGGTCTCTGTCATGTCCTGTAGGTGTTCCCACTGTTCCACCTATGTCTGTTGCAGATTTCCATTTATCTTCATAGCCATCTGGCCAACTTTCCTGTCCCTACCCACACTTGATCATGAAACCCCCATTCCGCTCCACATTCCTTCTCCTACCCAGTTCCCTCTTTCAATTTGCCTCCTATAACTATTTTATTCCCCTTTCTAAATATGATTCAAGTATTCTCATTTGGGCCTTCCATCTTGTTGAGCTTCTTTGAGTCTATGAAGTGTAGCATGGGCATACTGTATTTTATGTCTAAAATCTACTTATAATTAAGTATATATCATGCATGTACTTTTGGGTCTGGGTTACCTCACTCAGGATGATATTCTCAAGTTCTATCCATTTGCTTGCAAAATTCATGATGGTATTTTGTTTTTAATATCTGAATTATATTCCATATTTTCTTTACCAATGTTTCAGATGAGGGATACTAGGTTGTTTCCAATTTATGATTATTATGAATAAAGCTGTTATGCACATAATTGAGCAAGCATCTTTGTGGGATGTTGGTGCATCTTTTGGCTATATGTTCAGGAGTGGTATAGCTAGGTTTTGAGGTTGTTCTATTTTCAGTTTTCTGATAAACAATCAAATTGATTCCCAAAGTGGCTGTACAAGTTGCACTCCCACCAGCAATGGAGGAGAATTGACCCTGCTACTTCTTTGCCAGCATGTGCTATCATTTGAATTTTTGTTTTTAGCCATTCTGACTGGTATAAGGCAGAATCTCAGAGATGCTTTGATTTGCATTTCCCTGATAACTAAGGACTTTTACAAAAGAGAAATTGTCCAAGAATGAAATTAGAGAAACAATACCCTTTATAGTAGCCACAAATACCATAAAATATCTTTATGAAACTTTAACCAAGCAAGCTAAAGACCAATATGACAAGAACTTCAAGTCACTGAAGAAAGAAATTGAGGAAGCTATAAGAAGAGGAAAGATTTCCCATTCTCATGGTTCAGTAGGAGTAACATAGTGAAATCATCTTAGCATAAGCAATCTACAGATTCAATGCAATTCCCATCACAATTCTTTACAGACCTTGACAGAGCAATTCTCAACTTCATATGGAAAAACAAAAACCAAACCAAACCAACTGTCTTAGTTAGGGTTTTGCTGCTGTGAACAGACAGCATAACAAGTGCAGATCGTACAAAGAACAATAATTAAGTGGAGTTGGCTTACAGGTTCAGAGGTTTGTCCATTATCATTAATGCAGGAACATGGTAGCATCTGGTGAGGCATAGTATGGGAGGAACTGAGAATTCTACATCTTCATCTGAAGGCTACTAGCAGAATACTTATTTCCAGGCTGGTAGGGTGAGTCTCTTAAGCCCACACCCACAGTGACACACCTACTCCAACAAGGCCACACCTTCCAACAGTGCCATTCCCTGAGCCAAGAATATACAAGCCATCACACCAACCAACCAACCAATCAACCAAACAAACAAATAAACAATACGCAGGATAGCAAAAACAATCCTAAACAAAAAAAGCAGTTCCAGAGTTATCACCATCCCTTACCTCCAGCTATACTACAGATCAATAGTAGTAAAAGATGCATGGTATTGGTATAAAAACAGTTCAATGGAACTGAATTGAAGACCCTGAAATAAACCCACATATCTATGGACACTTGAGTTTTGACAAAGAATGTAAAACTATACAATGGAAAAAAGAAAGCATCTTCAACAAATAATGCTAAGGTTATTGGATGTCTTCATGTAGAAAAAAAAATGCAAATAGATCTATCACCCTGCACAAAACTCAGGAAATCTGGAAATCCCTTATAAATCTGCTATCTGGGGTCTGCATTGAAACTGACATCTAACATCCATTGGCATATATTCTGAAGCTTTATGTCAACTTCATACAAGCTAAAATCAACTGACATAAAGGAAACTCAATTAAGAAAATGAGGTCAGGCTATAAGGAAGCCAACTGGGCCATTGTCTTAATGAGTGATTGATGGGGGAGGAACCTTCACATTTTGGGTGGTATTATCACTGGAATGGTGATCTTTGCTTCTATAAGAAAGTAGGCTGAGGAAGTCATGAAGAGAATGCTTAGTAATCACTATTCCCCTGTGGCCTTTGCATTAGCACCTGCCTCCAGGTTCTACCCTGCCAGAGTTCCTGTCCTTACTTCCTTTGAGGACAAACTGTAATATGGCAGCATAAGCCAAATGAACACTTTCTTCCACATGGTACTTCATCACAGTAATAGTAACCCTGACTCAGACAGCATGGCAGCAACAATATTTATAGTCCCTCAAGAAGAAAAGAGGTTGATTCTGAAAACTGGCTTCTTTATTTATTTTTCTTTTATTCTGACCAGTCATAATTTATTGGATGGCAATGCCAAATTCAGGACAACCATTGGATCTCACTTTATTTAACATGTTGGTCTTCTCTGAACACAAACACATAGACCTACTCAGAATGATATTGTATTGATCTCATGGGCATCTGTCAGTCTATGAAAGATGACATTCTAGACAGCATCACAATAATATTTTATATTATATTTGATAAATGATAGTGAAAAACATGGAGTCTAAAAGTCATGTGGCTGTTAGATAGTTTCAATCTCAGGTCTCATTAATTCCCAAGATGTTACTCATGAGCACTACACAGCCATGTGTATGTAACTGTCTGTCATTCCTCCCTTGAGTGGTTTTTTTTTTGAAGGCAAGGTTTCATTCATATAGAAAAAGCTGGACTCAACTCTCTATCTTGTTCAGGATAATCTTGCACTTTAGATTTTTCTGCCACCACCTCCAAAGAGCAGAGACTACCATTATGTAGCTCTAAATTATGTACTTTTAAATTTTAATTTATCAACTGTATATGTAATAACATGTTATCCTGATTAATGTTTTAGGAAGTGGGGCTGAAAAGTTGACAGATAAATATTATACCTTAATTTATATCATGTCTCAATTACATGAAATATCCAATTATCATCTCCAATCATGGTATGCCATAAGGAGCTATTTAATTTCAGTTTTTTTCAAAATATAGATTTGCAAAACAAAGATAGTAAGGACTAATATAGTGGAATGACATTAATGACCTGGAAAAAGGAATTGATAAATTTATGTGATTTTTTCTTTCAATATTCAATAAACTTATGTTTATATATTTAAGCTGGTATATATATACATATATATATGTATATATACATATGTATATGTATACAATGTCAAAACAGATTGTAAGTTTTATTGTTGAGATCAAAATTAAATAGAAATTATAATATTAATATTAATAACAAACATTTCTTTATATTCTAGCTTACTGTATCATTATATATTGTCTATGTTCTTATTTTTTATTGATACAAACATCACTTTTTGTTGAGTGAAAACACACATATAGCCCCTAGACAAGTTGATGATTGCATAAAAATATAAAGGAAAAATTATATTATAATAACAGGAAAGAAGTCTGTATATATTTGCATTTGTATTGCATTTATTGTGGAAAGAGTATAAATTCTTCTATTTCCTAATTTTAATATGTGAATTATAGTTTGGATTTAATATAATAATAGCCTTTGAACCTCTTGCCTGTGTTATGTTACTGTTTGTAGTTATGTATCTATAATTTGAATATATTTTATGCTATTTCAAGATGGTGAGCAAGATCTCTTGCATCATTCTTTGTTTCTTAAGCCAAATGTTCAAAACAAATGCAAAATATTATCAGCATCATGCCCATAGAATTGGCAAGTGAATATATTTAAAATGTGTGTATGTGAACTGTTTAATTAGATTTGAGAGGTGCTCATGAAACTGTCATCAGTAGAACTGATAACGCCAAACTTGTAAATTACATTTTATATGTGTTAAAGCTATGATATCTGTATTCTGGGGAAATTTTTTTTTAAGTAATAGCAGGTATACAATTAACAGAGGATGTGTGATTTGTGGGGATAACAGGATTGTCCAGGAATGGGATGTCTATCATGTCCTCCCTCCAGTTACCTTTTGCATGTGCTTTTTGACATCCCAGGCTACTGCTGGAATAAAATGCATATAAGCTAAAATCATGATTGTTTGTTCAAAACTTGATAAAGTGATGTTTGGTTCTTTTTTTTTGAATATTTGAACACATATTTCACTAGATCTGTCTCATTTCATCCATCTTGAAAACACACATCCAATTGTAAATTGTTTGGGGCTTTCTTTTTAATAGGGTGGAAATGAGTGAGACTTATTTTTTTTCCCCTTTTTGACATGCTTGAATGAGAAAACATAGCTACCCTATCATCCCCTAAATAGAACAACCTGACTCTTGCTGGATGAGTTTGGAAAAATAAAAACACAAATCAAAACTCCTAACAGCACATCTGTTCTTATTTACAGGAATTAGATGTTGCAGACTGCAGCTCAGAATCAGAGGTAAGCATTACATTTAATCTGTCATGCCTCCAGGTTTTTATGAAGTTCAAACGTTTTAAAAGGTTTGGCTTGACAAAACTCCCTCATTACGTTTCTTGAGGTAGTGCTGTCATCTCTGTACAGTATCTCACTAATAACATTTCCAGTTCAGTAGGACCAGACATTGTTCATTGCATTTTATTTGATCTCAGGCTATTTAATAGTAGAAGATGCTGTGTGCACACCATTCCTTTAGGATTTGAAACCACTGGGTTAAAGGTACATCCAATTATGTTATATCTTTAAGCAACTTGAAAGTGTGGTTTTATATACAGAAATTTACTACTGAACTATGGTGAGATAAAGTTAAGGTTGTGAACACACTGACAAGTGAAGGAATCCAAAGTTAAGGATGACATTTTGTCCTTCCTTTTTGTTGCTGTGGAAATATATGGAGTTGAGTGGAAGAAACTGAAAGAGACAGATTTTTTTTTATTATTATTTAAAAGATTGTTGTAATTGCATAACACACAAAGCATAAATATCTTTAATTTATATGTAATTAATTTTAAATTTAAAATATGTATGCAAATGTGGATGTGTGTGATCTTTCCTTCTACTATGTGAGTCTGTGAGATTGAATTCAGGTTCTCAGATTATTAGCAAGTACCTAAGCCACTGAATCTTCTCACTATTCCAATAATCAGGAGTTTATAAAACACATTCCTGGGTCCATTTGGTTTCTCTTAAGCCAAAAATGGTTGTAGGACAAAAATAAAAAAAAAAATGGTTGATATTGTTTGATTTTTTTCCCCAAAGAATAATGGAGAATTTAAGTGGAATTATCTTCTTTGCTCTTCTAAAATCAAGAAATGTAGCTGCCAACTATTGCTGAGCCCATGTATTCAAACAAGGTTGTCAATCCCTATAGTTTGCAGTAGTTTGACTGTCAATAAGCATGTGTGATGTATCAATTCTCTGAGACATGCTCATCCACTTGGACAGAAAAGAGATAAAAGGGGAACAAAGACGATCAAGCAGTATGCATTTTCGTGATGATTTAGAAGGTCAGTGGCAATTTTGGAAATCTGTGACTTATTGTCTCCAAGCATCAAGTCTGAGATACAAGTCTCGAAGTACTCCTGTCTGTAGGAGGGAAACATAATAGATTTCAATTGCCTGCAAAGATGACTGAAAGGATGAGAAGAAATCCTGCATGGAATTGATGAGATTTATCTGTCTCTGTTGGGTTATTTTAAGCTCTGTCGAAGGACACAGAAGCTGTGTATAAATGGGTACCACCTAATACATGATATTCAAAATTCCTGAATTATAATGTATAGCTACATTATACTTGGGTATGTAGAATTAGAAATATTTTTATATCAGGTATAGAAAAGGAAGTTGTAATGGAGACTCACCATCTACCCAATAAAACAGTCCAAACATTTCAATAGACTCTCAATAGAGAAAAAGGAAATAATTATGTGTTTTGAGAGGGAGAAATGTACTTATGCAATAATATCTTACTTCTAGAAGCCAGTAGGTGAAATGCAAAGGCAAACCAAGGCCAGTTCACTAGGAATATCAGAGCAAAATTTTAAAAATATTTTCAATCATGTCAAAGACCGCGTGGGACTTCTGAGCTAAGGGTACTTTAATATCTCTTTGAAAGAAGATAGAGTCCTCTGGGTATATGCCCCAGGGTAGGATAGCTGGCTCATATTTTTGGAGAAACCTTCAGACTCATTTTCCAAGTTTGTATTCACATTTTCCAAGAGTGTATTAGGGTTCTTCTTTTCTCACATCCTTGCTGATGTTTTCTGTCAGAGTCCTGGATGATAGCCATTCTGATTGGCAAGTCCCATAGCCATTTTAGTTCATATGTCCCTGGTGGCTGTGGATGTTGAAAACATTTAAAAATGCTTTCTCACCATTTGTTCTTTTGAGAACTCCCTGATTATTTCATTGTTGCACACTTGTTGATTGACAGTTGTTCTTTTTGTAATGTTTAACTTTTGTATATCTGTAAGTATTACAATTCTACTTACAGTAGCATGGAAATAGAACAAGACTATTTGTCCACCAACAGAAGAACACAGAATAAAAATGTAGTACATATACCCTGTGAAAGTTTGCTCAATTGTAAAGAAAATGATATTTACAGGAAAATAAATGGATCTGGAAAATATTACAATAAGTGAGCTCAGGACAGAAACTGCATGTCCTCTCTTCTGTGCATATTTTAGCTTGCCGTGTGTACCTCAATGCATATAAATGGGTATAGATATGAGGAAAACATAAAAAAAATGGAAGGATGACTCAGAGAGAAAAATTAAAGGCTGAGGCAAGTGGAAGAGGATAAGAAGACACAGGTGACATGCAATTGAACAGGAGGCTGGTAAGAGGTGACAAGGGGATCCAGAGGGGTCAGGTCTGAGAAGAACAAAGAAACCTCTAAAACAAGTTTCATTGAGAATATTGTCACAATATCAATTTTTTTCAAGGCAAGTTATAAAAATGAAAAAAAGAATTCGAGAACTCTCTAGTGCAGATGTTCTGTGACTATTAGGAAGTGATAGTAGAAAAGAGCTTTCCTATTTCTACAGATTCACATATTCCTTGTCCTGCCAAATATGACAATTATAATACTAGAGAATAGAATTTCTGAATAATTTCCACATATTTCTATTTCTTTTAAAAAATCTATCTTCTATTTTTATAAAAACAATGTCATTATACTTTTATCTTTTTCTAATTGAGACCTTAAATATTTTGTTCCTCTTACTATACTTTCCAAATATAGAAACTTGGCTCTTAGGAACAATGCATGTATGTGCTGTGCTTCTGTATTAGAAAGGGTTCTCTGGAGGAACAGAACTGAGGGAAAGGGGGGGTATTTATTAGAGTGACTTACAGGCTGAGCCCCAGACAGTCCAACAATAGCTGTATAACAGTGGAAAGTCGAAGAATCCAAGAGTTGTTCAGTCCATGAGGCTGGAAGTCTCAGCTGGTCTTCAATGTACACAGGCATTGCAACGAGCTAGGTTCTAATTTCAGTGAATGTATAGACTTGCCAGAGGGAGTGAGGGCAAACACTTTCTTCTTCCGTGCACTTTACAAGGGCTTCTATCAGAAGATGGCATACTCATTGTGGCCCTTCCCACCTCAAAAACATTTAAAAGAAGGTATACATGCAATCACTCACTTGGGATTTAACTCCATATGCAGTCATGTTGACACCTGAATAGCCATCACAGCCCCTCATTAATTCATTTCATCATTATTGAATACATTGTGATGGGAAGATGTATTTTTCAGGGTTCTTTATAGAGGACATATGCATATGTTATAGGTCATGGATAGAAAGAGTGATTCAGTCTAAGCCTCAGACCCAAGAAGATGATAGTGCAACTCTCATTCTATGACCCAAAGCTAGACCTAGTGCTAAGAGCTGGGAATGAGCCTGGAGGCCAAGGACCAGAGTTCCTTAAGTACTGATCTTCAGAGCAGTGAAACTATCTGATCTTGGTCTAAATGGCATTTGCTTGTTGTTGTTGTTGCTTTGTTTTTTTGTTTTGTCATGGATCTGTAGAGCATCAGTTCATAGAAGGGTATTTGTCCATTCTCTGAAGTTTGAGAAACTTCAACTGATTTCCAACAGAGTCACATGTTCTTCTCTGAAATCTTCATTAGATGGACTCATTAACTTAATCTCTTAGACATACCACGCCCCCTTCACTTTCTAGTTTGTGTATGATGAATTTATCAGTACCATTGATGTAATTTTTATTGCGCTTCATGGGCTAAACTTTCGTTAAAGTCAAGCTCTTCACTGTGTCCAGATGTGCTTGTATGCATGTGTAAAAAGGCATGTGTTGTTTTTTTTTTTATTCTATTCCAATGATAACAAATGTGTTATGAAAAGAGAGAGCATTGATCACTGACATCACACCTGTTATTCCTAACACCAAGGAAACAGGAATGAAGAACACAATTTGAGGCTGACCTGGGCTACATATTAAAGCCCTATCACAGTAAAAGCAAATGAAATAAAGAAACAGACAAAACAATAGAAATTATGTGAAAATGTTATTAAGCTCTGCAAGACATAGAAAATTAATGTCTATATCTTCACACAGCTTACTCCTCTGTGTCTGTTCATAACTGACTTGGTATACACTGGTGCATAGTTTGAGAAGGACCAACTTTAATGATCTCATCTAAACTTTATCAATATCGCATTGAGTTCTTAGACTATCTGATATCTTAGAATATCCGTATCTCTCTTCTAAAACTCACATTAGTCTATATGTTTGTGCTTTTAAGTAAAATTTGTCAATTATTCCTTGGGATTATTTTTTAAAAAATGATTGATGCTTCTCAATGAGATTTAATCAGCAGCCTGTTTTAAATTATTAACATATGGCCATCAAAGTGAACTTATATTAAATATCTCTATCATAGGTTATGACCTTTCATTGAAGGAAATTATCTAGGATATATGAGCACAGTTAATTTTTATACAATAATTCCAAGTGAATGGGTTTATCATTAAAAGAGCTAGATATTCTTAAATTCAGCTATTCCAACAGTATTTTGTATTGAAAAGAAAATGCATAGTTAAAATAAAAAATCAATATGTATAAATCATTATTTAATCAGGTCATGTCTAATATTTTTGTTGCACTGTTACATATTCTCTAAAATCTGTTATATAGTCTACCAGCAAAATTAAGGTTAATATTAATTCATTTCTTTAATAATTAATAATAACTTCATTTCTTTTTCTGTTCATGGAACATTGACAAGTGTACACAGGCCAGGATAACAAAATTTAATGAAATACATTCTAATTTTTAGCTACTCTTTTCTATTAACTGTTTTTCCATGACATGTATTGCAATAACATAGATTTCTATGGCATATACTTTTGCACTTTTGTAAAGTTCCTGGTTCTTAGGTTGCAAAGAGTTATTATGTTTTTATTACAATATTTGAAGGGAGGTTTAATTGGCTATTGAAATGAATTTTCATTGGATTTTTTTATATTGAATGGTCTGAGATCATTGGTTTTTAATACACAAAGTCATCAGTTTTAGACTACTTATGCCTTGGATGTGTTGCCTCTTCCTCTCTAGTGTAGGTTAATAAGGTAGAACTAGTATTATAAACACGGCTTCTTTGCAGATATTTGGAATTTTGTGACTGCTTACTGAAAATTAATAATAGTAACATTTTTATGAGTGATATACTTTTCTCCAACCAGTCACACAATATTTCCCTGGGCTTTGACGGTTCTTCTGACCTTTTTGATTAGAAATGATGATGACTGAAGTGACTTTTAAGTAATGATGCATCCAAGCTCTATTTTACCCCAAAGATGTTCCCACAATATAAAAATAAACTTCTAATTTTTTAGTTTTGTGAGCCTAGTCTTTAATGGCTGAGCCATGGGGCCAGCCACCCATCTCAAAATCGTTAACCCAGAAATGTTCCTGACCAAAGGAGATATAGAGACAAAAAAATGGAACATAGACTGAAGGAAAGTTCACCCAGAGACCACCCACCTAGGGATCCATCCTATTTGCAGACACCAAATCCCCACATTATTGCTGTTGCCAAGAAGTGCTTGCTGTCAGGAGCCTGGTATGGCTGTTCCCTGAGAAGTTCACCAACACGTATGCAGATTCCCAGGCAGGCAGGCAGGCACTAGGTTCAGGGAGAATCTCCCCCCCCCCCTCCTGTTTCAACAATGAATTATAACTGATAAATATAAACAACTGTTTTCTTCTCTAGTCACTTTTGGTCAGCCTTATTTTTTAACCACAGTAGTAGAAAGCAAACTCAGATAAGTCCTAATTGGTCATGACATTTATAAGTGTAATGATTTACTTGACCAAGTAAGTGATAAGGAATTTCATGTTTACATTAAGTAAACTATGGCTAAAATTTTATTTTTTATTTACTCAATATAGTTAATCAAACAGTCATATAAATTTACATAGTTTCTAGCTTTTGAGCCAAAATTATATAAAAAATTTGAAAATAATATTGATATCTTACATGTTTTATAAAAATTTTCTGAGAAAGATGTATTAAATGCCTGTGTTTTAGGTTGAATTAAAAGGCCCAACAAAGCTATGTTTAAGTCATCAATACTAGTTACTATAATTTGAAATTTTAGCTTATAAAATGTTTTATTTTTCCATTTCTATTAAAGCTATTAAATTCACATAATATGATTGTTATCCATCTGAGAGAAGAGACCCTAAAACAGACAGAAAAGAAGTCATTTGAAGACATAGACATATTTCTCTGCTTCTTTTATATTTTAATGATTTAAGTCACTCTTTACATTCCATCATTTCTATCATATTGTCCTCTCATTGTTGACAAATTTGTATGCCTTCTCAAATCGTTCTTTCTGCAGCAAAGAGAAATCAGGAGACAATTGGGTACTTTGTCTAGAAAATCTCTCCAGCTCCCTATCCTAGATCTCTTTGAACATATACCTTGTCCATCATCAGCCAGCATTGTTGCTAGGCTACATTTACTAACATGATGTATTGCAATTCCTTTTGAGTCTTATTGTTCAGGTGTTTTAATCTTTCATGAAGATTCTTCTCAAAATGCTTATTATTTTTCTAGCTTTCTAAGTACTCCCTTACTCTGGTTCCTAAGTCATTTTTCTATTCTCATTTTCTTCCTCATTGGTGTACTGTATTACTTCTAAGTGTCAAAAGGTGATTTTAAGTATCTATTGCATCAACCAAAACAGTTTTCAAATTGAGGTGGTGATAACATGAGGTATTTGTCTTTGCCTCTCACCTTGGTTGTTTGCCATGTGGCTCTCCATTTAGTACACTCCAGATTCTCAACAAGTAGAATCCTTTTCCTCACAGGAAATGCTACCTGTGAGAGTGCAACCAATTCTGAAATTGACTTACTACCCCTTCTACTGTGCTGTTGTCATTTATCGCAATGCTAGAACCCAGTGGGAAAGACAATGCATGGATCTGAATACCTAGATGTGGTATCCCTCTCAGCTTAGCAGCTGCAGCTACTAAGTGTAATTCCTGTACAACAAGGAATGAGTTTGTCTATAGTACATAAAGTAAGCTTGAATTTCATGGAGTGATCAGTTGGAGCTGTCATATTGGGATTTATTATATCATAGGGAGTTTTATAGTTTTACTGCACAGGTCATACTTATAATCCAAACCAGCAGACAACTAATTTTAAAATTGCATCATTATACCATTCACCTGTAATAAATTCTCATTATCCTGACACTTGAGGGCAATATTATAACGAAGCTCATTTTTATAAGTGGCTTCTTCTTAGTCTTGGTATCAAATGAAGCAGAAATGGGAATGTGATGCTCATTTGGATTAATAGTCAGCAAGGTTGTTTCAATTAGAGTAACCCAAGTACTAGTAAGCTGACTGCAATACTTGAGTAGTTCCTTTAAACTACTGACCAGGTCTTGCCAGACTCAGCATGCAGCATGCAATTTGATTACCTCCTAAAGTGTTGCAGCAGTTGGGGACTCTATAAACCAATTTTAACAGGACTTCGAGACACCACTTGTGTAAAATAGACTGACATAAAGTTAATTCTTTAATGCATTTCATTAAGAAAAACATGTTTACTTTCCTCTCTGTAAACAGTCCCCCTGTTAGTGTGGGACATATCACTCAAGAATGCAATTGAACTCAAGAAAACCAAATGATGTAATGACAGGTACTGATAGGAACTCAACAGTTTCTACTCCAAAATATATTTCCCTATTAGAGCTGCTACAAACCGTACTTGGAATAGTCATCCTGGCAGAAAATTTAAAAGGAAAAGACATATTTTCAGCAGAGTAATTAGAGGAAAATCTCACCAGCCATCAGTGGTACAGTGAGTGCCACTTCCGTGTTAGTATCTATTTTCAGTTATTTACAGCATTACATGTATTTGCTTCTTTCTGGTCTTCTTTCTTTCCATAAGAACTCATATATAAACCAGGAATCAGAGCACATCTTTCAGGATCTTAAGAATGTTAACTTTACATGCACTTAGCGAAGCCTGCTAATTTTCTGTTAGATTTTTTTTCCCCTCAAAGGCATCTCTAGTCTTTTGACATTGTGATACCACATCATATACACAGTCATACTCTAGAACCACTCATTCAAATTCCAAAGAAAAAGTAAAAAGAAAACACAAATAACCTTTCATAGCATTTAGGTTCACTTTATTTTGTTAGATCACATGTATACCCAACCCTGGCTGCATATAAACTTGCTTGGCTCATAGACTGCATGTACTTGCACCTTGTACACAGGCTGCATGAAAATGCACTTGACACACACTCAGAGCTAACTGATTTCTCTCTGTTAATTGATTTCTACTCTAATTGTTTTAGTACTAGAACCCATTGCCCTCTAGGAAAATTTTCTTCTACAGATTATCTTTGTCAGCTAGGATGAATTTTATCTTTCTATGCCTACATATCTGGTTAAGGTTTCTACATGTTGACATGAATCTTACATGGCTCCTTATTCAAAGTCAGCTCAGCAGCTCCTTTGCATTTTTATTGGGAAGGCATTATTTGATCATGCTGAAGGGATCACTAATTTTTTTCTCTGATGGACCTGCATGAATATACTTTCCATGTGACCTTGCATTAAGAAAGTGTTGTGAATCCCTTGAGACCCTGGGTCTTGCTTTCCACTGATATAGAAATATAGAAAGGGATTCTTCAGCCAAAAAAAAATATTCAGAACTATTTCCCCATAATAAGCTTCTTGGCTCACAGTGACCGGATGAATAGATGAAGAAAATCATTTTGATGAGATTCATAGTATATCTTAAAACAAGGGAGAGCAAGAGCTTATTTAAGTAACCATAAAATTAAAAGTCCTAACTATGATCAAATGGTAAGTACTCAGCTAGTTAAGGAACTGACAAATTCAGAAACGGAAAAGGGAAAGAGAAACCATTTAACTTAAGAGTATACCATGATATGTGTAAAAATAGTCCTGACAAATGTTCACTGAAAAATTATTCTTGAATGATGGGTGTAGCATGAAACCTCAGAGTTGTTTTAACTTGTGTTTCCCTGATGAACAAGGACATTAAACATTTTTTAAAATTTTTATTAGATGTTTTCTTTATTTACAATATCTCCTTTCCCAGGTTCCCCTCCCCCCAAAAAGAAGAAAGAAAAAGAAATAAATAAAATACAAAAACTAAAACAATCCCGTTCCCTCCCCCTTCCCCTGCCCCTCATCCCACCCCCTCTTGCTTACTGGCCCTGACATTCTCCTACACTGGAGCATAGAACCTTCACAGGGCCAAGGTCCTCTCCTCCCATTGATGACCTTGGCCATCCTCTGCTATACACATGCTGCTGAGCCATGAGTCCCCCCACGTGTACTCATTGGTTGGAGTTTTAGTCCGTGGGAGCTCTAAGGGTACTTTCATATTGTTGTTCATCCTAAGGGGCTGCAAACTCTTCAGCTGCTTGGGTCCTTTCTCTAGCTCCTTCATTGGGGAACCTGTGCTCAGTACAATGGATGGCTGTGAGTCTCTACTTCTGTACTAGTCAGGTACTGCCAGAGCCTCTCAGTAGACAGCTATATCAGGCTCCTGTCATCCAGCATTTGCTGGCATCCACAATAGTTTCTAAATTTGATGATTGAATATGGGAAGGATTCCCAGGTGGAGCAGTCTCTGGGTTGTCCTTCCTTCAGTCTCTGCTCCATAGTTTGTCTCTGTAACTCCTTCCATGGGTATTTTGTTCCCCTTTTTAAGAAGGAACAAAGTATCCTCATTTTTGTCTTCCTTCTTCTTGAGTTTCTTATGGTTTGTGGTTTGTACTCAATGTATTCCAATCTTCTAGGCTAATATTCACTTATCAGAGAATGTACACCATGTGTGTTCTTTTGTGATTGAGTTATCTCACTCAGGATGACATTCTCCAGGTCCATCCATTTCTCCAAGAATTTCATAAATTCATTGTTTTTGATGTGACTCTAACTAAGCAAGTAAAAGATCTGTTTGACAAAAACTTCAAGTCTCTGAAGAAGGTAACTGAAGAAAATCTCAGAAGATGGAAAGATCTCCCATGCTCGTGGATCAGTAGGATTAATATAGTAAAAATGCCCATCTTGCCAAACGCAATCTATAGATCAAAATTACAACTCAATTCTTCACAGAATTAGAAAGAGAAATTTGCAAATTCATCTGGAATAACAAAAAACCCAGAATAGCCAAAACTATTCTCAACAATAAAGGAACCTCTAGTGGAATCACCATTTCAGACCTTAAGCTGTACTACAAAGCAATTGTGATAAAAACTGCATGGTATTTGTACAGTGACAGGCAGGTAGATCAATTCAATAGAATTGAAGTCCCAGAGATGAACCCACAAACCTATGGCCACTTGATATTTGACAAAGGAGATAAAACCATCCAGTGGAAAAAAGACAGCATTTTCAATAAATGGTGCTGGTTCAA
>NW_022196903.1:97756403-97799652 GCF_008632895.1 Mastomys coucha
GTGGAATGTGGGTTGTTCTTCCTGTATTCCAGACTTCTGCACTAATAACCATTTATCAGAGAGTGTGTATTGTATTTGTTCTTTTGTGATTGGGTTACCTCACTCAGGATGATATTCTCAAGATCCATCCATTTCCCTAAGAATTTCATAAACTTATTGTTTTTAATAGCTGAGTAGTACTCCATTGTGATCCATTCTTATCTCCTTGTACAAAGCTCAAGTCCAAGTGGATCAAGGACCTCCCCATAAAACCAGATACCCTCAAACTAATAAAAAAGAAATTGGGGGAGAGCCTCGAGCACATAGGTACAGGGGAAATTTTCCTGAAGAGAACACCAATAGGTTATGCTCTAAGATCAAGAATCGACAAATAGGACCTCATAAAATTGCAAAGCTTCTGTAAGGCAAAAGACACTGTCAATAGGACAAAACAACAACCAACAAATTGGGAAAAGATCTTTACCAATCCTATATCTGATAGAGGGCTAATATCCAATATACACAAAGAACTCAAGAAGTTAGAATCCAGAGAACCAAATAACCCTATTAAAAAATGGAGTGTAGAGCTAAACAAAGAATTCTCAACTGACAAATACTGAATGGATGAGAAGCACCTAAAGAAATGTTCGACATCCTTAGTCATCAGGGAAATGCAAATCAAAACAACCCTGAGATTTCACCTCACACCAGTCAGAATGGCTAGGATAAAAAACTCAGGTGACAGCAGATGCTGGCAAGGTTGTTGAGAAAGAGGAACACTCCTTCATTGCTGGTGGAATTGCAAGCTGGTACAATCACTCTGGAAATCAGTTTGGTGGTTCCTTTGGAAATTGTACATAGTACTACCAGAGGACCCCACTATACCACTCCTGGGCATATACTCAGAAGCTGCTCCAACACGTAATAAGTACACGCTCCACTATATTCATAGCAGCCTTATTTATAATAGGTAGAAACTGGAAACAACTCAGATGTCCCTCATCAGAGGAATGGATACAGAAATTGTGGTACATCTACACAATGGAGTACTACTGAGATATTAAAGACGTTAAACATTTTTAAGTGCTTCTTGACCACTAGAGATTCCTCTGTTGAGGAATGTCTGTTTAGCTCTGTACCCCATTTTTAATTTGGGTGGATTTTGTTGTGGATATTAACCCTTTGTCAGATGTAGCATTTGTAGAGATCTTAATCCATTCTGTAGGTGGCTGTTTGAGAAGTGAGTATTATTCATAGAGGATAACCATGCTACAATCCACAGACCCAAAGAAGCTAAGTAACAAGGAGGGCCCAAAGTAGGATATTGAATCTCACTAAGAGGGGAAAATAAAATAGGCATTGGAGGTGGATGGAGGGAGGAAACAGGATGGGAGAGGGAGTGGAAAGGAGATCACAGTAGGGTGGGTATCAGGTGTGGAGAGAATAGGGAAGGGGTAGAGGGCTGGGAGATAAAATGGAAATCAGTGGGAGGTCATCTTCTTGATGAGCTGGAGACCTGGGATGGGAGAGGTTCCTGGTAATCTATGGGGATGACCCTAACTGAAACTCCTGGCAACAGGGGATATGGAGCCTGAAGTGGCCACCTCCTGCTGCCAGGACTTTGAGATAAGGGAGAGGGACATCTGCCCAGCCATAAGAACCTTCCACCCAAAATTTGTCCTGCCTACAAGATGTGCACAGATAAAGATGGCCAACCAATGACTGACCCACATGGAGACCCATCCCATGGGAGAGAGCACCAATTCCTGATACTATTAATGATACTCTGCTATGCTTGCAGACAGGAGACTAGCATAACTGTCTTCTGAGAGGCTTCATCCAGCAGCTGATGTAAATAGGTGCATAAATTCACAGACACACATTAAGCAGAACACATGGAGTCTTTTGAAAGAGCAGTGGGGAAGGATTGAGGGAGCTGAGAGTGGTCAAAGACACTACAAGAAGACCTACAGAGTCAAGTAGTGGGAGCTTGCAGACTGAACCACCAATCAAAGATCATGCTTGTGCTGGACCTAGGCCCCTACACATATGTAGCAGATGTGCAGGTAAGTCTTCATTTAACTTCCCAAACAACTTGAGCAGGGGCTGTCTCTGACTCTGTTGCCTGCCTTTGGATCTCTTCCCCCTAGCTTGGCTGCCTTGTTTGGCCTCAGAGATAGAGGATGCACTTAGTCATGCTGTAACTTTATGTGCAGAATGGGTTGATGACCATGTGTGGTCTCACCTTCTTTGAGGAGAAAAGGGGAGGAGAGGTAGAGAAGGGTGTGAGGTTAGGACTAGGAAGAGACGAGGGAGGAGGGGCTGTGATCAGCATGTAAAGTGAATAAATAAATTTAAAAATATAACTGGTAACTTTGTTATACTGGCAAAAGCAATGGTCACAGAAGTCATACAATGCTGATGTTATAGTTCTAAAAGAGTTTGGAAGTAGATTATTATTTTAATACAATTAATATTCAATAAACATAGTCATGGTTTTATTGCAGTATTCTTATTGCTACAACTTTTATACCATGGAAATATTAATAGAATGTTGATTTCCTTAGATATACTCAAGTTTCAATATATTAAATAAAACATAATATGCACCTTGATTGTTTTGTCTGGTTCTCTGTAATTTTTTACTCTGTTTGAATTGTTTTTAAAGGTTAGTAGAAGAGAATAATGCTTGCAAGCTGCCATTAAAAAATCCAGAACTGTTCATGTAATCCACCTCAATGTCCTGAGACTTATTAGTCTCACTGTCAGTGAGCTGTGGAACCATAGATTTCCATGTGCTCTAGGGGCCACCCACCCATCTCAAAATTGTTAACCCAGAATTGCTCCAATCTAAAGGAAAGACAGGGACAAAACAATGGAGCAGAGACTGAACAAAAAGCCACCCAGATGGAACCCACCCCAAACCTAGACGTCATACCCTGACACTATTGCTGATGCCAAGAAGTGCTTGTTGACAGTGCTGGTATGGTTGTCCCCTGAGAGGTTCTACCAGCACCTGGCCAATAGAGATTCAGATACTTGCAGCCCACCATCAGACTGAGCTCAGGAAGCCCAATGCAAGAGTTAGGGGAAAGACTGAAGGAGATGAAGGGGATCATAACCTCACAGAAAGAACAATGTCAACTAATTGGACTACCCCAGAGCTCCTAGGGACTAAACCACTAACCAAAATTATCCACAGCTACAACTACAGATATAGCAGAAGTAGCCTTATCTACCATCAATGGGAGGGGAGCCCTTGGTCCTGTGAAGACTTGATGTCCCAGTGAAGTAGGATGCTAGAGCTGTGAGGCAGGAGTGGATAAGTCTGTGAAGGAGTACCCTCATAGAGGCAAAGGAGAGGTGGGGGAATGGGAGAGGCAGTTTGCGGAGGGAAAACCTGGAAGGGGGATATCATTTGAAATGTAAATGAATAAAATGATTAATAAAAAAAGAAAAAAAAAGAAAGAATGACTCAAGTATCCAAAATTAGTATATGAACTTGAAAGTAGTTTATTAAGTGGAAGTATGTTTGATAAGGAGCAAATACTAACCATCCTTTGAAAGCAATTATGTACTTTTGAAACAGAAAAATGTTTCCATATGAAAAATAATAAAATCATTTAATTAAATTAACACTCATTTGGCAGAGACGGTGGCTAAAGGATGTCATGAATGTGTCTGAAGAGACTCATATGGGATGATAATTACTATCATTTCTGAAAAGATGAAATGAACATATTTTTTCCTATTTCCTTTTCTGATTTTATTTGCAGAAAATGTATGTGATCTCTCCCTACGTCCCTCCCTTCCTCTCTCCCTCCCTCCTTCTCTCCCTCCTTCCTTCCCTCCCTCCTACACTCTGTCCCTCTTTCTGTCCCTCCATCCCTCTCCCTTCTCTCCCTCTCTCTCTCCTGTGTGCTGTGTGTGCATGTGTATGTGAGCCTACGTGTGTATCTATGTGTTTGTGTGTGTTTCTGTATGTTTGTGTGTGTGAGTGTGCGTGTGTGTGACTTAAAAGTAGAAAGAAGGCATACTGACTAAATCTCTAGAAAACTGAACACAACACAGTACTGGATTCTTTGCATTTAATTTTGGAATATTAAGCAAACAGAAAGCCAGAAGTGGCAAAGTCAAAGCAGCTTGAATAAAGCTTTTGTCTCTCTGATCAAAGAATAAAGAAACAATATAAATAATAATCAAGAATATGTTGGATATGCTTTACTGCAGCTAAGCTCACTGACAAGACAGTAGTTGATGCCCAGTAGCAAAAGGCTTCTAGCTACCTGGCTCATTCCCTCTAATAAGCTATAGTCTCCAGTGTCTACTCGAGATGACTTCAGAGGCAAAAGAAAGATGATCTGATGGTATGTTCTCTAATAAGTGCAAAGTTGGTTTTGTCACTCTGAACAAAATACCAGACATGATAAAAGGAGTAAGAATTAACTTGCTATTATATTTTTGCTTGTGAGCCCAGCCTTTGATGTCAGAGCCATCTACCAGGTACCAAAGTTAAATCAGGATCAGATAAACCATCTAAACAGTCCCATAAACCCTAAAAACATAGAAGCAATTGTCTCCCAACCAAAAAGAGCCCAGGACCAGATGGGTTTAGTGCAGAATTCTACCAGACCTTCAAAGAAGTTGAAATACCAATACTCTTTAAAATATTCCACAAAATAAAAACAGAAGGAATACTACCCAGTTCATTCTATGAAGCCACAATTATGCTTATTCCTAAACCACACAAAGACCCGACAAAGAAAGAGAACTTCAGACCAATTTTACTTGTGAACATCTATACAAAAATACTCAATAAAACTCTCACAAACTGAATCCAATAAAACATCAAAATAATCATCCATCATGATCAAGTATGCTTCATCCCAGGAATGCAGGGATGGTTCAATGTATGGAAACCCATCAACAGAATCCACTATATAAACAAACTCAAAAAACAAACAAACAAACAAACAAACATGTGATCATTTCAATAGATGCTGAGAAAGCAATTGACAAAACCCAACATCCCTTCATAATAAAGTATTGGAAAGATCAGGAATTCAAGGCCCATACCTAAACACACTAAAAGCAATATACAGCAAACCAGATTGAGAAATGATCTTTACCAATCTTACTTCCATTAGAGGGTTAATATCCAATATATACAAAGAACTCAAGAAGTTAGACTCCAGAGAACCAAATAACCCTATTAAAAATGGGGTACAGAGTGAAACAAAGAATTTTCAACTGAAGAATATCGAATGACCAAGAAGCACCTAAAGAAATGTTCAACATCCATAGTCATCAGGGAAATGCAAATCAAAGCAACCCTGAGATTCCACCTCACTCCAGTCAGAATGGCTAAGAGCAAAAACCCAGGTGACAGCAGATGCTGACAAGGATGTGGAGAAAGAGGAACACTCCTCCATTGTTGGTGGGATTGCAAGCTGGTACAACCACTCTGGAAGTCAGTCTGGTGGTTCCTCAGAAATTTCAACATAGTATTACCTGAGGACCCAGCTATACCACCCCTGGGCATATACCCAGAAGATGCTCCAACATATAACAAAGACACATGCTCCACTATGTTCATAGAAGCCTTATTTATAATAGCCAGAAGCTGGAAAGAACCCAGATATCCTTCAACAGAGGAATGGATAAATGTGGTACGTTTACACAATGGAGCTATTAAAAACAATGAATTCATGAAATTTTTAGGCAAGTGGATAGAACTAGAAAGTATTATCCTGAGTGAGGTAACCCAATCACAAAAGATTGTACATGGTATACACTCTCTGAGAAGTAGATATTAGCCCAAAAGCTCAGAATAACCAAAAATTGACAGACCATATGAAGCTCAAGAAGAAAGAAGACCAAGGTGTGGATACTTTGGTCCTTCTTAGAAGGGGGAACAAATTACTGATAGGAGGAAATACAGAGACAAAGTTTGGAGTAGAGACTGAAAGAAAGGCCATCCAGAGACTGCCCCACCTAGGGATCCATCCCATATACCATTACCAAACCCAGACACTATTGTGGATGGACATCAGTGGGAGAAGAGGCCCTTGGTCCAGTGAAGGCTTGATGCCCCAGTGTAGGGGAATGCCAGTACAGGGAAGGAGGAGTGAGGGGGTGGGTGGTGGGGCAACACTGTCATAGAAGCATGGGGAGGGGATATAGGATCTGGGGTTTCTGGAGGGGAATCCAGGAAACATTTGAAATGTAAATAAGGAAAATATCAAATAAAAAAAATTAAAAAATTAACTTGCTCATATTTGGGGGGATTTTAGCCCTTTGTTTCTGATTCTTAGTTTAGGGTCTGTTGTAAAGTAGAGCATCATGGCATGAGGCACAAATGGTAGAAATTACTTCTTTATGGTGATGTTTAAGCAATGAAATGGAAATGGTCAGGGGAAGGCAGAAATAAAATAGCCTTTACCGACCTGCCTCTGTTGACTTATTTACTCCAGCCAAAGCAATGTTACTAAAGTTTTCAAAACTTTCCAAATCAGGGCTACCAGCTGGAGAACCCACACTCAATATGTAAGGTTGTCAGTACCATAGGACATTCAAGTCATAAAAGGCATCAGCTGTCTCCTCTCAATGCTTGATCGGAGAGACAACATATGTGGTAAAGATTTCTGTCCCAATCTTTGTTTTAAGTGCTGACCTTGTGAAAAATTAGTCCTTTCAAAACTTGGTCTCGGCAATAAAGAACCCACTGCTACCAGGATATAGTGAAAAGACTTGAGGAAAGCCCTAAAGACCACCTCCCGGCCCTTGGCAAGTTCAACATAAAGACTGAATTCCCAACCATCCCTCCTAGCAACAACAAGATACTGTAGAAATTTATTTTTAAAATATATCTTATATATTTTATGTAAACAAAACACTGAAACCCAAGGGATGGCTACTATACTGTAAACTGAAACATCTATCATCCTAAATATCACAAGCATATAGATGAAAAAGCTCAATAAATGTATCGATAGAAAAAAGTGGAGCAAACATTGGTCATAAACAATTACATTGATTTGGCATCCAGTAGATTGCATTAATTCATTATTTGCTGTAAGACTGAACTCTCACATAAAATATTGTTCATTCATACTATTGGGGAAGTATGACATACACAGTAACAGTCTAAACAGTGTTGTATTATGTACTTTTAATCAAGCAGTATGTTGAGCACTCACTATAAACTAACTAGTAGAAATATCTTCTTTCATTCTGCTCCAATTATAGAAGCAAACAAACCAAAGGTAACAACAAATACAAAACCTATCCCTGAAAAAGGGTGGAATTATTGTATTATCTCAACTCATATTCAGCAGGTCAAGACAAGCTCATAACCAGTGTGAATCAAGAAACTAAGAATTTGTGACCATGTATCATTATTGTTTTTATTATCCACATGAGAATTTTAGTTCTGGGTTTGTTTTTATCATAAGGCCAGCAGGCTCTTGTCTACATAGAAGCTTGCAAACTACAACATGAGGTATACAACTGAGAGCAACCTGAGATTTCTGAAGTCTGAACTCTACCAGTTTAGAAGTCAATTGTTCTAAAGATTGCATGGGTTCAATATGTTGTGTGTACGTTGTGTATTGAGACCTGGGATTGATGAGGGTAAATTGATTGTGGATCACTGTTGAGCTAAGCAAATCATGTCAACCCTTAAGATCTGTAGACTGTTCTATCTGATAAAGTCACATGGAGAAAAATACCATGGATTAATCTTAGTTTGGGCTCTAACATTCTATCATTATTTATGTAAGCTATTTTCTCAGACATTAATTCTTTTCTTATTTTCATCTGTGAGCAGTTATGGCATTTCATATGTATGTATAGGGATATACTCAGATAATGGGTATGTTTTTTTTTAATTGAGAGTTTCATAGATGAGTAAACTGTATTGTGTCAATTCAATGCCTCTTCTTTCTTTCCTCAAACTTCTGTGTCCCTCCACCTATTCATATCATATTTAATAAACAATGTGCCAGAATATAAAAACATAAAATGTTACATTGTATACTTACTATGTATATGCATACAGTGACAGAAGGACTGCTACTTCTTACCACTGGAAATCTTCCCATGCCACTTATGTGGGATACCTTTCCTCCAGCTAACCTCTTAGGCAAAAATTACTATATGTCTGGTGAACAATAAAGGCTTTACCTGCTAGTTTTATGGGTTCAATAGCTTGTGATAAAAGGGCCTGCAATGAACAGTTGCCAGTGGCAGAGCTTGGAGCCCAACACTTTCTGTTATTTGTGTTCACACTTGTTCATTCTCCAGAGAAGGTCAGCATACTCCCGGTAAAGCCGTGTTCTGTTTTCAAGTGTAAAACTTCCGTGACAGGAAACACATCAGGGCTTTCTGTGAGCAGATAACTTTTTACCTCCTCTCTGAGGGGCTCCCATTCAGAACAAAAATGTAATATAGCCGAGAGCATTATTGGAGCTGTTAGGATATGCACTAGGGCATTCTGAAGAGTCATGCTTAATGCTTTCCTCTAATGTGAGGGAATCTGTGCAGCGTGCCTATAGCATATTAATGACATTGTCTGTGTCACTGCAGCCCACAGAGCCTACTCAATGAGGATAAAGCTACAGTGTGTGGGCTAAAATGGAAGAGTAAAAAAAATGTAACATTCAAATCACTTGTTTGTACAAGCTTCTGAAGGGTTGGATTAAAGTAATTGACAAGGAGTTAAGTGGAAAGAAACTATCGGAGTTGATTATTATGAAACTCAAGTAATGTGAAGTCAAGCTTCTAAGAAAATTAATGTGTTATTTTTAACTCATTGTTTGTAGGAAATATATTTAGATAACATTCTTGAAGTATTTCCTTGAGTGTCAGTAAGCAGACGTAGTCTGGTTTTGGCAATGACTGCATTTTTGTATGTGTAGATACGTTTTTTCCTTAAAATATTGGCTGTATGAGTCAGAAAAATATCTTACATTTCCTAAGTCCACATGAAGTAACATCTGAGATTGACTTCAGCCACAAATATTCTCTTTTGTTTGTGTCATTGTCCCTAATGCATTTAAATTCAAGCATGTTGCTTGGAGTTCAATAGATATAAAATATGATATCATATGTATTTAAACAATAGACAGATGATGAGGAGAACCAATCTAGTCCTTATATTAATGTAGAAAATAAACACACTAATTGGCATAGTATTCCAAAGCTGTACCACAATCCTGTCAATTACAGCATGGCATGAGTATCTGAATAATTAGAATTATTTGAGAACAGGATAAATATTTATATCTGTTGTAAACAAATTCCAGGCTGTCGCAAGTATACCAAAGTAAATGACCATTTTTTCCTGTGAAGAAAATACATATTATAATTCTAATAAGAATTCCTGCAGGGTAGAGGTGACTCACAATTACAAGTCCAGCATTTTAGAGGCAGAGGCAGGTAGATTTCTAAGTTCAAATCCAGCCTGGTCTATATAAGTTGTACCAGAATACCCAGATCTACAGAGAGAAACTCTGACAAAAAAACACAAATGCTCGCACCCAAAAGAACACAACCAATCAAACAACAAAATAATCAAACATACATCCAACCAACAATCAACCAACCAACCAAATAAATAAGAACAAGAAAAAAAAAAAAGAAAAAATGTGTATACAGTAACTAGGAGTTGAAAAATAGTAATTATACAAAATAGTGGGTTTTTTGGACAAATTTTCTTTGTTCAACTATTATATCAGACTTAACACAATTATGACATTAATTTTGTTTATATTCATTAAAGTCTATTTTGGGATGGCACTATGCCAATGAATTGTATGCTTTCCTGTTATTGATTCTCTAAGGTGTACTTTAACTTTCATATTATGAAATAACCCTTTTCTATTGCTTTTTATGAATGACTAACTGTAGAAACTTCTAGGATAAAATATGATTTATATAATCAAATCATTCATGTATAATTAATTGTACTAATTTGCATGAGTGTTTTAGGTCATTTTGCCATGATTAGCCATTGTTAGGGTTTTTCTCCCCCATCAATTAAACTAATTGTTTTTCAAATAGGTGTAGATTGAATATTGATCCCCATTTTTTCAGCTCATTTACATAAGCAAATTATGCCTAATTGCCAGCTTACTACATCATTACACACTTATCATCAATTATACAAAAATTTACTCTAGGAGACTAATGATTTCTTTGTGGTATTTTGAAAGGCTTTTTAATTGTGATGCTAAAAACAATATTGTCATTTAAAAATATTAAATACTATGTTAAACTGATAACACAATTAATCATATTATTAGTTAGGGAATGTTTCAGGTCCTAGCTAGATGGTAATTTATCTTGTAATGTAAAGAACTCCTTAAAATGGTGCAAAGGAACTCATTATGCTTATTAAACATTAGAAAACACTGATGCAAATATTGGATTATGTCAATTTTAAATATTTTTGGTACAATCTCTTTTCTTCTTGTTTCTCATTTGTGTTTTTTTCTCTGCTTGATGAAAAATCTCTGAGAACATCTGAGAAAAAAATGCGTTTCAACAAGTTGCCAGTACAGAGCACATTTTTTTTTAAAGTCAAAAAATAAAAGTCATTTATTTACCTTGTGTCCTCTGCATTGTGTTATTGTCCTTTTTAGTAGTTTCATTGGTCACTTCTCTTTACTATTTATATACCATGTGATGCAATTGTCACTCATTAGCTCTTCATAAAGAATACATAAGACCTGAAGCTTATAAGAAGTAATTTCAGTATACAGTAAGCCTGTTCTATGTTATAAACTTATCATAACCTTTAAACATTAATTAACATCATACAAATAAGGTCTTTTGTGTGATGCCCACCTCTCCTAGGGTCTATTTTCTTTCCTTTCCTTGCCACACATAGCAAAGAAGCTTTCCAAGGACTGAGTCTACACCTGAAGAGATAATGAGGTAAGAGCTTCTGAATGGCCCCTGCTTTAAAATACATGATAAGATCAGGGCACCATGATGAGTGGTTGCCGCATTTATCTAGAACAACTGTCTGTCTTTTTAACAGGACTTACCTGTTATGACAGACTGTAGTATTTCTATATTCTACATTTCAATTCCCTTTCAATAAAACTTGTCTATTCTCTGAAGCCCTTATTCCTCACACAGAATTCTCATAACCTTTGTTGTTTTCTGTGTTTGTTAGCCAAATACTTGGAGGTCTATAAATTCCTCGTATAGTTTCAGAGAGCCCTAAGTTTTGTTCTATCTTTTAAAATGATGAATTGCCCCAGATTAATTTTTAATTTGAGAAAAGTATTCCAATGTTGAAAGAAACCTTGATAAGTCTATAAACTTAACTATCAATGCCAAAGGCATTTATTAAAATATTAATATTATGCTGAATCTGAGTTTTCGTTGTTGTTGTTGTTATTGTTTTGGTTTGTGATCTTTTGTTTTGTTTCTCAATGGTAGCAACTGTGTAACCTGCCCTAAGTATAGACAAATCCCAGGTGGACTCATCTGTTGTCACTAATGAAAGAAATTGATTCTGATAAAATACTTCCAGTCTAGCCAAGAATGTAAAAAGACAGTTTTGGTGACACATGGCATCAGGAGTAATATGCTCTATTTATGCCAATGTTCTTCCTTGTTTTTTTGTGTTTTTGCTGTTTTATTTGTTTTGTTTGTATTTTTGTTACCAAAAGCCATATTGTATTATCTATAGCATTGTAAACAAAGTCTCAAGATTCTACATTCTTAACTTTAATTAAAACTAAAGAAAGAATGTGTTGCTGCAGAAACTCTTTGGCATAGGTAATCTATACCAGGACCAAGGTACATAATCAACTCACAGAGACCATGGCAGTATGCACAAGCCTGTGCCTGATCAGCTGCGAGACATAAGAGGAAAAGTGAAAAAAAACGTCCCCATCTATAACACAGAACCTGTCTCCAGGTGATGCCTGCTCACAAATGAATATTTAGTTTTCTCCAAGGAAGTTTTACAAACAACACTTTCTGGCCAGACTCCAATCCCAGCAGGAAATGGTAACACAAAACATAGCAATGGCATTTTTTGAGGGTTTTTTCTTTCCATAATGCATTATGGGGGGCAGAAGGGGGAGTTTGTTTTTGTTTTTGTTTCTTTGTTTTATTGTTGTTGTTGTTGTTGTTTTGCTTCTTTCTTAAAGGTCCTTTGCATGCATGTGTGTGTGTATGTATATATACATATATATACATATATATACATATGTATACATATATATACATGTATAAACATGTATGTGTATATATATACATACATACACACACACACACACACACACATATATATATATATATATAAATACACACATTACACACATTATATATGTGTGTATATAAACTTCTGGTTTGGTGTTTTATGGAACTTCTTTCTGTGTAGTGTGTATGTGCCTCTTAATCTCTATGTGCTTCTTGACTTTTTCTTTGGCTCTTTATTTTCTTGATTTTTGATTTTACTTTTTTATTCTTATTCTGGTTTGTTTTTAAGATGTTCATTTGTATCACAAGAATAGAGACAAACAAAGGGTTTGGATTTGGTGAGTGGGGAACTGGGGAGGAACTGGATGGAGTTGGAAGAGGAGAATTTATAATCAGAATATGTTATATTAAAAATCTACTTTCACCTAAAAAAAAAAAAACCTGTACTTCAGAATTGTGTCTTTGAAATAAAAAGATTACAAGATCTGCCCCTCTTCTTCCCCCGTGCTTCCTCTCTGTGTCTCATAACAGATTTGCAGTCAGATGGCAAAGGGCAACACCTGCTTTTTGCGCTATACCTGGGAAGTTTAGAAAGCTGGGGTTTATGCATAGTTATGGCTTTGTGACGTGTGAAAGGGGTGCTGAAGTTAGAGGAGCCTGCATTCGTTTAGTTGTTACTTACTGTGATTATGTGTGATTATATGAAGAAGGTAGATGCTCTATAATTAAATAACAAATCACTGAAAGACTTCATAGCACACTATCCCAGGATATGACATCTTATCTTCCCAGAAGAAAACAGAGATAATATGTTTCTCTCTATATATCTCTATTCATCTATCTGTCTATCTATCTGTCTATCTATCTATCTATCTATCTATCTATCTATCTATCTATCTATGAGATAGAGATAGACATATGCATATATACATATACAGATATATGCATAAATGTATATACATATATACATATTTACATTTTTTAAGGAGAAGAACACAACAAACTGTCTAGGATTCTAGGCACTTGGCTTATTCCTCTTATCACTGTTGAATGTGACTTTCTTTGTCTGATCACAGTCCTTGACACTTGCTCATCCTCAATCAAAGCTAAGTATAAAATATGCTTGTTTCTCTGCTTTTGACATCAGCATTTCTGAAGGCTCATGGGTCATTTTATATTTATAGACTTATGCACCAGTTACCATTACATTCTGTATCATATATACACATAGTCAATTCTCTGATAATATGTTATAGGAGCTGAAGTCTTCCTGTTTTCCTGTTGACATTGAGCTACAATGATGTCTTGCGGGGATATGTTACATCTGTTGTGTCTGTTATAATGCTTATATAAATAATCACCCTCAGTTCAGTAAAGGCACAATGCATAAAATTATTAACCATACACAGCCTTTGATAATGGTAATAAATCTATTAACTCTTTCAGATATTTGCTACATCATAGGTTCACTATCATAACTCTTTCTATTTGTAAGAAAACTTACTCTAATGTTACACGCCATATTATAAAAACAGCTGATTTATATATACCATGCTTAAATTCTGTGTTTGGCTTAGTCTTGAGTTTTGCTTCTCCTGGGTCTAAAGAATTGGTTATTTCCTTTAACAACATGGATTCTGTAGATGAAATTCAGATTATTAGAATTGTCAGGAACTGACTACTTAGCTACTGCACTAGCCCCATCATAGTTATAGGCCATAGGTATTCATGTATATGTATGTGCAAAATGTGTAAAGCCCATAATGCTGTTCAAATCTCCTACATGTCTTATTCTTGAATTAAGGCTTGACATTAGGCTCTTTAACTTCTTATTTAAACATTTACTTACTCTCTCTTTGAGTCTCTCAGTCTTTCCATTTCGTTTTCTGTTTTTCTCACTCTGTCTCTCTCACTCTGTGTCTTTTTCTCTGTTTCTCTATCTGTTTGTCTCTCTGTCCCTGACTCTTTCTTTCTGTGTCTCTGTCTCTCTGTGTGTGCACATGCGTGTGCATGCATGAGCCTGTGTGTGTGTGTATGTGTGTGTTATTGCTTGCATGCATATGTGTACGCACCTGCATGTTCCACAGTGCGCATGTGAGCTTCAGTAGACAACTTGCAGACTTGTGCCCTCTGTTTCTATGATGTGAATTCAGGAAACATGCTGGCTCCTTTGTGCTTTAACTCTTAGTATCTTAGATTATTGATTACCCCTGTAACACAAAGACTTAAGAAATGATTCCATTATATTGATACTTCATTTTTTCTTTTTATTAGATATTTTCCGTATTTATATTTCAAATTTTATCCCCTTTTCTGGTTTCTCCTCTGAAGACCCCCATCACATCCCCCCTCCCCCTGCTCATCAACCTACCCCACTCCCGCTTCCCTATCCTGGCATTCCTTTACACTAGGATATCAAGACTTCTCAGGACCAAGGGCCTCTCCTCCCATTGATGTCCAACAAGGCCACCCTTTGCTACATATGCATCTGGAGCCATAGGTCTCTCTATATGTACTCTTTGGTTGGTGGTTTAGTCCTTGGGAGCTCTGGGGGTGCTGGGTGGTTCATATTGTTGTTCCTCCTTTGGAGCTGCTAGCTTTTAAGCTCCTTGGGTCTTTCTCTAGCTCCTCCATTGAGGATATTGTGCTCAGTTCAATGTTTAGCTGAAAGCATCCACTTCTGTATTTGTCAGGCACTGTCAGAGGCTCTCAGAAGACAGCTATATCAGGCTTCTATCAGCAAGCACTTATTGACATCCACAATAGTGTCTTAGTTTGGTGACTGTATGTGGGATGGCTCCTCAGGTGGGGCAGTCTCTGGATGGCCTTTCCTTCAGTCTCTGCTCCACACTTTGTCTCTGTATCTGCTCCCATGGGTATTTTGTTCCCCTTTCTAAGAAGGACCAGAGTATCCATACTTTCGTTTTCCTTCTTGAGCTTCATTTGGTCTGTTGAATGTAACTTGGGTATTCCGAGTTTCTGGGCTAATGTCCACCTATCAGTGAGTGTATACCATATGTTCTTTTGTGAATGTGTTAAAGTGGGATCTCATAAAATTACAAAACTACTGTAAGGCAAGGAACACTGTCAATAGGACAAAACACCAACCAACAGATTGGGAAAATATCTTTACCAACACTACATCCATTAGAGGGCTAATATCCAATATTTACAAAGAACTCAAGAAGTCAGACTCCTGAGAACCAAATAACCCTATTAAAAATGGGTTACATAGCTAAAAAAAAAAATTATCAACTGGGGAATATTGAATGGCTGAGAAGCACCAAAAGAAATGTTCAACATCCTTAGTCATCAGGGAAATGCAAATCAAAACAACCCTGGGATTCCACCTCACACCAACCAGAATGGCTAAGATCAAAAACTCAGGTGACAGCAGATGCTGGTGCAGATGTGGAGAAAGAGGAACACTCCTCCATTCCTGGTGGGATTGCAAGCTGGTACAACTACTCTGGAAATCATTTTGGCAGTTCCTCAGAAGATTGGACATAGTACTACCGGAGGACCTAGCTATACTATTCCAAGGCATATACCCAGAAGATGCTCCAACATGTAATAAGGACACATGCTCCACTATGTTCATAGCAGCCTTATTTATAATAGCCAGAAGCTAGAAAGAACCCAGATGTCCCTCAACAAAGGAATGGATATACAAAATGTGATATATTTACACAATGGAATACTACTCAGCTATTAAAACCAAAGAATTTGTGAAATTCTTAGGCAAATGGATGGAACTAGAAAATATTGATATTTCAAATAGGTATATACATGTCTTTAGTTCTGGACAATGTCATGGAAAAGCAAACGTGGAAATCTTTATAGAGTCTCTTGCTGAGCTGTAAGTGACAGTGTTTTAGAGTGATAGTCAGTGGGCCTCTGCAGTCAGTCTTCCAAGCTCTCTAGTGGTTTTCCAGTGCTGACATTTTCAACATGCATGACTATACCTGTTTTGCTGTGGTTTCAATGCAGATTCTGGAGGTCAAGATCAAATCCTCCTTCCAGAATGGCAAGTACTTTATCAACAGGCCTATCTCCAGCCCGTGAGTTAAGTTTTAAACATGTTCCAACAATGATTTGGATTGTCCAGCACGTATGTGAGTTTTGTTCCTCCTGTACTGCAGCTAAACAACCTTTGACATGTCTTAAGAACATGCTCAGAGAAAGCAACTCCCATGAATAAAGAGTAATGAGATTTAAAGGAAGCATGGTATAGTGTGCTCTCATCAACATCTCTATCCCTCCTTTGGTGTCATTTTTTTTTTCAGTTTCCCCCTATTGGATATCTATTCTGACTCTAAAAGTGTTACCTCAGCCCTAACTCAGAAATCTTTTGCAAGGATCCAGATAATTTGTTGGGAGAAATGATTCCCATAGAGAGGAATGTCCAGCTACCTCTAATCATACCTGCAACATGCTTTTACCTGCAAAGACGACTAGGCTGAGACATCTGTTTTACCAGGGCTTTCCAAGAAAAACCTCATTTTCTTATAGACAGAAAGACACATGGCTAAGAATACTAATGAGTAGCTGGCCGTGCTAAGCACACTATCAAGGTATCTTCACACGTCTCTACGTGTCAAGAAGGAAGCTGTGAGTCTCACATCCCCCTCCTCTCCACAGACTCATCTGTTTCCTCTCAGTTCCTTTACTTTTAAGGGAAAGTGAACAATATTTACCAGCTAAGGACAAGTTGTGGAACTTGAGTAGTGGCTGTCAAACATGAGCTGCCCAGAAGTGTTGAGCATTGAAATCTGTAGGTGAATTATTTTATATTAACCCCAGGGGTTTACTTGATTTCAACTTTGCAAAATAAGCAAATGGCATAGCAAAAACAATTATGTACTGAAAACTCATGAGCAAGATTGGTAAATAATGAACTCTTGCAGAAGTTTCCCAACCTTCTTTATAGGAAGAAGCAGGGATGGAAACGTACTGGATAAGTAAAATCAAGCTTAAAACAATATTAGCAAGAGGTGTTCAGAATGCTGATAAATCAAATCCCTCTTTTTCAGTCACACACTGCCAAATTTGTATGTTCTAGGCTATTCGTAAAGGAACGAAAGTTTTGGGAACTCAATATGGTAAGAAATATTTTATAATATATGGTCATCTTAAATAACTTTCCACACTCATCCTAACTTCCTTGAGAAGCATGTGATTCCTGTTATTTTGATGTTCACTCAATTGTAGCTCTGCCATCTATAACCACTGCTATCCTTTCAGTTGCAATTTTTCCATAATCATATCAGTTTTCCCATTATTACCATTTTTAACAAGCAAATTTAGAGGGAAAGTTTAGATGGCCTTTTCTTGGAGCCCTGATTTTTCCTGTTTTGGCATTTTCTTGTTCTTATTCCTACCTGATCATTTTATGGAACAAAAATAATAAGTTGCTTTTGTATTTGAGTCAATTGTAGTTGAGTCAAGTAAGTTAGAGTTTGTAAAATAAATATGACTCTCTGAACATGGTGACAGAATCTTCTTCACTTAATAATGTTGAACAACATGGTCTGTTTATAGAATTATAGTTGACCAAGTTTCTGTGCCACATCAGCCTCAGTTTTTTTCCAGATGGTTGCTCATGTGAGTCTGTAGTTGCGTTGTGGTAAATTATGGGCTCAGTTTCTTAAACAAAGAAATAGCTCAGAAAAGTGAATTAACATTTGAATAACAAAACTTGGGTTGTGCAAACAGAGAGACAGGTCAAATGATATATAGAGCAGGAAATTGAGACTAAGATCTTTAGGTCATTATCCTTGGTATGAATCAACTGGAAATAGCTTCAGTGTTTGACTACATTCTTCCAGGTAACTGGACATATGTGGCCCATGTGGTAGGTAACCTAATATACTAGAAAAGTGTCATACATTGCTATGCTTATTTCAATGGTGACCAATCCATCTAAGCACAATTAAATTGGATATGTTTAGCATAGGGATATTGATATTCATTCATGATGAAAGCTTAGCATTTTTGTTGTAACTGTTCACAACTTAAGTATAGTTTCTTCAAAATGATATCTGTAGTGCAAATCCTGTTAGATCAATAGTTCTAGAGCTTCTCTTTGCACCTTTTAAAACTTAGAATGTAATATAATTTTTAATTTAGAGACTTGATCAAGATAAACTTATGAATTTTTTGTGGCAAGAAGAAAAAAGGTTAATTTGAAATTTTAAGTATTTCATAATTAGAAAAGGAAGGTTTGTTTTCTCCTTAAGGAATTAAAAGGAATTAATTTCTTTGAAGATATGCAAAAAAACAAAAACAAAACCAAAAAACAAAAACAAAAAAAAACACCTCCCAACAGTCATGAATTAGTTTATGAATGAAATGTTGGCTTTTTTCAGTATCTTAATATTTTCCTAGACTCCTAGACCACAGAAACAGGTGCTGTGAGGAACTGCCAGGGCCTTGTTCCCACTCTACTGAGGAATTTACTGCAACATCTATGGTGGTACAGATGTAGACATATCTTGCTTTTCTCAAAGCTGGCACCACCAACCTGCTGCTCCCATTTCTCATTTTGGTTACAGAATGTAGAGTAGTGCTGCAAGCCATCTTCAACAGCCCTTAGGGGCCAAAGCAGCCTGGGTTCAAGCACTGGATGGAGGCTCTGGCTATAAGAACTGAACCTGTGCCTCCCCTACCCTGTAGCCAGCTGTGACAATGCAGGTCACATCAGTTTCGTGTACCTGGTTCCTTTGCACATGACTACATCCTGATGTGTTGTCAGAGGGAGATTGGAGTACTTGAAATTATTACCTGTAGGTATATTTCCTTTTCCCTGGAAAATAAGTTTGGAGAATTCCTATTATACTTAATCTGAGCTTAAGTTTTTAGGGGAACATAATGCACTTAAAGTACTAAATTAATTCTGCTTATTGTGTCCTGGAAATGTGTTGTTTAGTTTTGCTTCAGGTAAGACATATTCACAAAATAATTTTCCCAATAGTTTCATACCTAAGAAATACTTGAGTAAGGGAAAATAATGAAGAAAAGTCCTCTTCCTTCTTATGCAACCCCCCCTATGACCTGCCATGCTTGAAGGAATTGGTTCTTTGGTTCATTTAGCTTTGTATTACGGCATTCTCAAGCTTATATCTGCCTGCATATCCCATTAACGCTAACTTCCACTTTCTTTGTAAAATTTAGTGTAATCATTACCTTCTATCTTCATCTTGATTTAAAAATCAAAAAGAAAAGGCTCAGCTTACCAAATATATGTATTAATGTATTACATAGACAAAACAAATTGCCATGATTGACAATGAAAATGCATTTCAAAATGAATTGTTTCCCATGTTTAGGAATCCCTCATTCTGAAGTACTCCAATCTATAAATATTTAAAATTCAATATGACATCATATAATTAAAAAATTCTGCACAAAACATAGTTTTATGAAATAGTTACTAAAAGCATTGTTTAAAATTATTAGAATATAAAATATAAATAAATTTTCGGTTTAGACTAAGGTTACATTTCCAATACATAGCATTATATATTTGCGAATACTCCAAAATTCAACATATTAGTACCTCAAGAATTTTTTGAAAAGAGATACCCAACATTAAAAATCATTGCAGGCTAATAACTCAGAAAAAAATTAAAAAGTAATTGTTACAGATTAAAGAATAGAAGTACAGGGATTGTGTTAGGGGCTGGACATGTTGTGTGAAGGAATCAATGTCTGACTGTTAGCGTGATTGCTCACTGCATTGATGTGAGTGCTGGATTCCTAAACCCTGAAGTGATAGAGAATGGAAGCACAGAAAAGCATGGGCCAAGTAGAATAGTTGGTAGGCAATGTGCAAAGCTAGCCCAAGCAGCAACCTCATCACAGGCTTGGGTTACAGGCATCTGAGGTTCAGTTGGGCAGTACTTTGAGAAACATGAAAGTTCAACACACTGGGGTCAATGTTTTCAGTCAGGCAGGGGTCTTCCTGCCATCCCAGAGACAGGTTGGTGGTCAGTGATCCTGTTTGTGAGGCTGGATCATGCTCCAGGTGGGAAGTGAAAAATTGGGTCAAAATTTCACCTCAGTGGGGAAAATCAAAAGAAAGCTATGCTAATGATTTAAGTAGAGTTAACCATTCTTAGGAAGAAAGGTAAGGGCATAATGAAGAGCAGCACAGAGATTTAATTCAATCTAAAGGAAAACTTTGTGGAACTGAATCAATAACTATGATTCAAGAGTTTGATTCCTAAGGGGGGATGAGTTTGCTGTGTAAAGGCATAATAAAATACCAAGTGTAGGAATCTTAGCAGAAAGATTTAAATGACAGAAAAAAATAGTGAGAAAATACAAATGGAACTATACGAGATAAAGAAATTGTCAGGAAATACTAAGAAAAGATTCACATAACAGGAGAAATGCCTGGGCAAGTATCAAATAAATAAAGTATCCTCAGCATGAACATAAATATTTAATATTCCTTTGTTTAGAAATCTTTAGGACTACAACCTCCAAAAGTTTCAGTCATTTCTATCAAGTCTTTATGAAGCCTTACAACTAAATATTTTATGGTCATAATAAGGAGTTCAGATCTGTGAAAACCACAAATCACACTTAAGTTTCAAGTATGTGTGCATTCATGTGTGTGTGTATGTTGTTTGTGCATGTCTGCGTATGTTACAGTGAACAATTTTGTATTATTGCCGTGGTATAAAATATGCTAAAACTATGGGTAAATTAAAATAAAAAGAACTGTAAAGATGAAAAAGCCATGAATACAATCAGGGGAGTTGTGTTAACTGATCGAACAGCAGGTGAGAGATGAGCTGGTTTATAACTCGTAGAGCTAAAACTAGAGGAAGTAACACTCATGAAATAGATGTTCATCAGATGGGAAAACCCAGATCGCAGAGTCAGCTAAAGCACCAGTACACACAAAATTGAAAAAGTGAAGAAAACAGCTATAAACTCAGAAAAACACGTACACGTTTCTTAAGGCAAGTTATGTTCTAATCAAAAACCAAAATAACTTAGATAATGACTTGAAACAATAATATAAGGTAAGTTACTTAAATTGATCCTACTAAAATTCTCCTAAATAGAAAACAGAGAGTGTTCCTCTTTCTCCACCTCCTTGCCAGCATAACCAGGAAGGGTGATAACATTTGAATTGTGAACGAACACAATGATTAATTTAAAAAATGGAAACAGAGAAAATATGCTACCTCATGTCTGCCCTGAGATTCATTGCAGGTAAGACTGCCGTGTCACAGGTGAATCAGTAGGTGGCAGAGAGAAGAGAGGCTCCATGTTCTGACCAGGGACATCTGAATGATTAGTAGCCTAATGTTACCTAAAAGAATAGAGCCTGAGAAGACCACCAGTTATGCACATCCAAGGCTCTGGTGGCTCCCAGGACCTAGCACAATCCAGAGACTTGAAGAACCCCACCTGAGACAAGGGTCCCAATTGAGAGTGATCTGAAGACAGATGTCCCTCACATGGGGTGATTCAGGCAGGCTTGGTGAGTAGGTAGCCTTAGATGACCACCAGATTGATTCCATGGGACCTGGATAGTGAGCTAGACTGAGATTACAACCAGTCAGGTGCCACTTAGGCATGGCAGGAGAGAGGAGCATGCCCAACATGATCCTTGCCTAGCACCACAGTTCAGGAGCAGGGCATAACATGCCTGACACCACTCCTAAGAAGACTCCTAATGCTCAGAGTTCCTGGTGCCACTAAGAGGAGCAATTCCTGGTGAAGAAATGGAAGAGAAAGAGAAACAGAAGGATGTGGGCACAACGAACAGAGGCAGAACTGGGTAGTGGGCCACAGTCTGATGTGAGTAGCCAGTGATCCCATCTCGGACCATGGTAAGTCCTGGACTATGCTGCTATTAGGGGTCGAGTCTGGGCATGTGGCCCTGCAGCAACAGAGATCTGTCACCACCAAAGACCAGGCCAATGTCACTGGGCTGGGCTCCAACCCAGGGACATGTTGATGTCTAAGAGCTGTGCAGAACTGGCTCCAGCCCTCATCTGGGCATCCTGGGAAGGCTAGCTCTGGGGGACATGAGAGTAGAATAACTGATCTTGACCCTTGTCAGATACAGTACTTGGAAGAACAGGCCCTACACATTCTGAGAGCTGTGGATGAGCAGGCCCCAGAGGATATGCGTGTGGGAGACCTGGCCCTCATGTCATGAGAGGAGGAGAGTTGTTCCTGCCCCTCACCAGCTGCAAAACTCGGGAGAGTGAGCCCTGCCCCTCAATGGGCAGGCAGCACAGTAGAGCTGACCCTGGTAGCAAGGGCGTGGGCAAGCCAGTCCTGAGGTTGTGAACGTGGAAAAGCTGGCCCTGTCACTTGTCTGCTGCGCAGTGAATTGGGCAAGAGAGAGATGTACCTTTACCCCTCGGTACTAGTTCAGGCAGGAGAGTGTGTGGGAGAATAGAGGGGTAATCTCTTACAATACTGTGTGGAAGCATCACCTGTAATTAAAATTTCAATGGCTAATAAGCTGAGGCAGGATTAGAAAATAGAATGTCTGGCAGAGGGAGAGGAATGCTACTGAATAGATTTTCTTTCTGGACTTCAAACATATTAAATTGAGGAGAGGTAAGTAGTCATGTTGAAGGTATAGGAGCAGTGGTAGAAAAGTCAGTGATTATAGGTAAGTGAGGGAGATCTGGCCTTCATTCTTCTCTGAGAGTGGAGGCACAGATGAGGAAGAGACACCCTTTCCCCTCTCTTGTCCACTCACCATCTATGGCAAGTAGGAGAGCTGGCCCTGGTGTCATAAGAGTGGGAGAACTGGCTTTATCCCTCACTAGTTGCAACACTTGGGAGAGTAAGTTGTGCAGTTCTTTTGGGTAGCAGATTAGAGCTTGCCTTAGCAGTGGGGGTTGCTGGTGAGCAGGCCAGGAGGGCCTGAAAAGGGGAATGCCTGAGGACTGACCAGCTCAGAAACCTCTCATGCCCACCCCAACACCAACTTTATTGATGAACAGCTGGATTGCATGAAGATGAAGGTCCTGCAGATCCAAAACTGCAGGATTTTCAAGAGAAGTCCCAGTGACATTCTGATATCTATAGAGTATGAGAAGTCCGAGGCTTTGTACCAGACCATGCTATTTGCAAGTAAAGAATTGTGGAAAAAAGAGTATATTACAGGGCCCATTGTAGCACACTACAGTTTCCACACTGAGAATTTTTTTCATGTTGGGAGGGAGGTTGCAAGGGTGGAGGGAGGGTAGCAGGGGAGAAGAGATCAGTGGTATTGGGGTGCATGATGTGAATTTCACAAAGAACCAATTAAAAGATTAAAAGAAGATGCTGTATCACGTGTTAAAAGAAGCGATATTTTATACTTGCTTGCTAAAGTGCTGAAAACATAATTGATATAGTAAAAAATGGAGAGATACCTTTGATCATTAACATTAGAATATTGTATAACAAAGATAGTTGTAGATGTAGTACAAAAGAGTAATTATAATACTACATGACATAAAATTTAAGGTTAAACAGCAGGAGGTAATATATTAAAATACAAATGAATAAGAAAAATACCAGAGACTTTGAAGATCACCAATGAAACAAAATATTAAAATTGAAGGATATTTAATGTTGAAATCAAACCAAATTATAAGACTATAATGTATTATAAATAACATGCATTGTATTAAATTATAGTATTATTAATATAGATAAAACATATAATATAGTATTATTGAGAAGAGAAAAGGTGTCATTAAATAAATCAAAATCTTTCTGTCTATAATTGAAGTTTTGATATTTTACACAATGTGTAGACCCCAAAATAGTGCATATTTAAGTGTTTTTTCCAAAGTGAAAAAACAGTTGAGCAAGGCTACACATTTCTAGTGATATTTTACTTAAATTTCCAAACAATTTCATTAGCTCAAATTTAACCAGTTAAATTTTCAAATAGGAAAGGAACCAAATAATTTGAGATTTATATTTGTTTTCATTCTGTTGTAATGAGATTATAAATATTTCATTTTCTTGGTTTTACTTTACAATGCAAGTGTTTACTATGATATATATGAATCTTGAACTGTGAGAAAGGCTTGGTAGACCAAGTCTTTGCTGTACAAACGTGACGATCTCAAATCAGTTCCCTAATATCCATACAAAATATCTGAATCTGGTTACAAATGTCTATTACCCTATGGTGGAACAATGGGGATAGATTCCCTGAGTTTACTGGACAGACAGACTAGCAAAGACAGCAAGCTTAAGTCAGTCACAGACTTGTCTGAAAAACAAAGAGGAGAGAAACAGAGGACGGTGCTTCTGCTTACCCGTATTTATTCATAAATCTATCATACACATGTACACATCATACACATATGTATAGATCATGGGAATATGAATCTCAAAAGGACTTGTGAATAATTAGTAATTATATTTTATTTGAAATATATCATGTTGCCTGAGAAATTTTGTGTGGTTTTGCTTGCTGCAGCACAATCATTTAACAAAGCTTTGTGCAATCTCTTAGCTAACACAGATTCATCTAAGATAACACATGGATCATATAACTTCCGACCTTGCTTATGGCTCCCAAAGCTTAGCTTACTATGCTTTCTCTCCCAATGCTCACAGTGTGTGCCAAAACATGACTTATGAACTTGAAATATGGAGGCATGAAAGATTGAATGTGATTTCTTTGAGTACAAACTGATTTAAGAACCAAGATACATATTAAAAAGATGAGGAATGGACAAGCCTTCACCATAATTAACACAGATTTACAAGTCACACTTTAAATATCTGGCCCCATTGATCCTATTAGTTTCTTAATGCTTAGTTGTAAGAACAGCTGGACATTCTAAATAGCTTGAGCTGCCCCTTGCGGTTCAGCTGTGTTGACCCCACTCTTTAGAAGAATCAATTCATTACTAGACTCTCAGCTTCCAAGTCACCTCTTCATCCATCTTTAGGCTGTGTTGGATTGTTACTCTTATTTAATGTCTTGTGCCTAAGTTGTTAAATATGAAATAAAAAGTGTTGTAGTCAAAACCTGCCAGTCATCTTTCAAGTCCATTCTCTCTTATCTCAGGCAACAGAACATCAGCTGAGTTCTAGGAATAGGTCTTATTAAAGTTCCTTTTATGAACTCTCTTGAAGTCTTGGGACGTTTCCACATAATGGATCTAGCTCATATGAACAAGTGAAGTACATCTGCTGATTGCAGAGAAATCTTTGGTTTGTGTGTGTGTGTGTGTGTGTGTGTGTGTGTGTGTGTGTGTGTGAAAGAGATAGAGAGAGACAGGGGAGAGGAGATAGAGAATATACTGTTCTAAACATATGGACTTAAATTTGTAGGAGAAAGTCAAGAAAACTTTAAGCAAGTCAAAGTGCTCTTCGGTCACTCATGAACAAATTATTCCTCATGGATACTACTGTCATTTTCATAGGATTAAATCATACATATTCATATGTAATATATACAATATATGTTTATAAACAGTAAATAGCATACTTACAAGTAACATTAATATCTAGAATATTTTCATGTTTCTGAATATATATACTATATATTATATATCTGAATATAGTGTATTTTCCACTTTAGGCAAGAAAAAAAAGAATTGATTAAAATGCTGACATCCTTTGCTATTTGTACCAGCTCAGACTCTTATAAATTTGTTTGTTATATTCAAAACAGGAATCAAAGAAAGAACTGATGTTCTAGGCTTAAATAGGGTGATCATTCTCTCTCATTCTTTTCTGTTTCTTAGATATATAATGGAGTGGTAAGGGGTTCTAATAGATATCATCCAAATAAGATGTTAATTTCTTTGATAAGTGAAGTTTATTAACTTACTCAATGCACCAATCACATTGCTTTAACTAGGGAGAGTTATCTTGTCCATGTGAAAACCTGGTAAACAGAGGTAGTATAAATATAAAACAATTACTGGCCAATGTGCTTCTAAAGGATTTTAGTAAGCAATAGACAATTGTAAATCTCAGATTGCATGTGGTATGGAGTGTAACTTTGAACTCCAACCTAGCCTCACAGTTACCTTTGTCAGGGTGGAATTTTGTGATACAGAAGGGAACACTGTCACCTTGCCTTCTGACTCTTTTCAATACATATTATGAGTTCTCTTTCATAGTCTAAGACCTTCTTACCGGAACACAGGAACACACAATAGACTGTTTGATATTCTACTTACTTAAATAGACTGTGTAAAAACAGTTTATTTAATAAAGTAATTTCTCACTCGTAGGAAACTAGGCCAGACAGCCAATTAGCATATCTGTCTTGCTCTCTGGAGTACCAGGATGATTAAAGAGTATTCCTTCAAGCAGAGGGAGAGGTATTCGAAGCTGGGAGTCACTCTGACATATGAGTTTTAGTGGCTCCCATTATCTGCATTTATCTTCACTTTTGATTTTTCAAAAGATATTCTGATACATTAAAGATTTACCATTCCCTATATAACTTTAATGTTCAATTAACAGTTCTTTATATTCTGTGTCTTGCTAATTTATTTTCTATTCTATACTTAGTGCACTGAAGGCAGTTCCTGACTCTGGTTACTTCACTGATAATGGATATCCTTTCAGCTAAGTTTAGCTAAATGAGAAATCTTGGAGCTAGTCAACATTAGTACTAAAATGCTCTTTAGCTAGAATGCCGGGTGGATGTATGTATGGATGGGTGGATGGATACACAGATGTCACAGATTTTATTGATAAACTGCTGAGTCTCTTCATCTTGTTTCGTCTTCCTGAGGATTCATTGTACCTTTTTTTCACTCATTTCCAATGGGGAGTCTTACCCTATTGTCTCCTAAGTGGCTATAATGTGAGGAAATGGAAAATTAGAAGATCATGAGAATTTATCTCTTCCCATCACCCAGAAGCTTTTAGCAAGTGGCTGACAGTTCCGGAGGGTTGTAAACATAAAATTCTGGACAAATCAATATAAAGCTACATTCCACAGAACTTGGCCTTTATCCCTATTTAATGTCAAGCATATAGTGCTGAGGAAAATAATCCTTTGCTATGTCTAAAATCTAAGATAAACATCACAGTGCAAAAAAAAAAATTACCTGGAGTTTGATTGTCACCTAAAGTCCTAAAATTAACTTCTATCTTTAACCCTTCATATGAAAGGCTGCTGTCAGAAAAGGCTTCCCTACAGGTAGGTACACTAAGAATGAAGATACTTATTTATCATGTCATGCATTACTTTTGCTCACAAGGAAGCAGAGCCCACACAACTAATTTTCTTATGGAATTACAAAAAGAAGTTGTTTATTCTTTACCACAGGACTTGACAATCTAGAAGTGCACTACCAATATTAAAAATGAGATAAAGGCATTTTGTAGTTTCACAGTTGTTGAAAGATCAAAAATCACAAATGTTATTCCCAAGCTCCTTGGTAAGTTGGGACAGTTAAATCAAATCAAAAGCTAATCAATAGGAAAGTTTCCATAAAATAGGAGTGCATAGAAAGCATTTTAAAACAGCTCAGAACTCAAAGACTGGTAAGTGGACTGACAGGATCCATGCTAGGGTTTTTATGCCTTTTCTCCAATCAAAGAGACATATACTTCACAATTTGTACTTGGAACATGAATATTATCTGCTTAGATTACATTTTTCAAAAATCTTCAAGATTTTCTGAAAATACTTTGAGAGATGTTTTTAATATTTAAATATTTGATGCATTTTCAAAGTCTTAAATTTTTAAATTTTATTTTGTCTTTTTAACATAAAGTTAAACCCCAACACTTAAATTCTATTTCTGTTTTTTTTTCTTAGTGTAAGGAGAACTCAATACTTCTTAAAACACTGGCAATTTAATTAGCTTGTCACAAAGTAAAACAGGACAATATGTGTTAAAAGCCACTTTAAAGTCTCATGGAAGAAAAGCAGATAACTTAATGATCATATGTAGAGGGAATTTTACTGGGGTTTAGTTTGCTCTTAAATATCATTTTAACAAATAACACTACTAGTCACAAGTTCAAAATTGGTGTTTGCTTGTTCCTTATTGAAATAATAATGCATGTACTTTTATTAGTGTGAACATCTCACCTATGACTTAAGTGTAAATGAACTTCCCTTCAATTTCTCGAATACTTAGAGGTGGTAGTTAAAAATCATATACATTTTTTTCCTATTTACTGGAAGATATTTAACACCAGAAAAAGATTAGGAAAAGAAACACTTTCCATATGTATGCATACATTTTATGTGAAAAAAATAATTAGTTCTGCCAAAGTGTTATTTGTAGCTGTTGCCAAATTTAAATTTTATGATGTTTTAAAAAGTTTTAGCAGACCTATCTAAGATAGCAGCTGTGGGTCCTGAAATAAATTAATTTCAAAAAGGTTTAAAATAAAACTACAGATTCGAAGATGAACAAAACTTGAATTGAATAATTCCAGGCTCACATTTTCTTAGCTTTTCATATGAGAAAGCTAGTTAAACTGTCTCCTATTTATGTGGCCTTTCCCAGTGATATCCAATAATTCTGGTAATAGGTGATTAACCAGGTTTCCTTCATTATTTCAAAAAACACAATAAAATCAATTTTAAGAGGGTAAAGGTTTATTTTGGTCCATGGTTATGTTTCACACCAAATACTATGGTGTGGTGATACAGAAGAGAGGAGAAGGGGAATGATGGAAAGGAGGTGAGAGAAAAAGAATGAGAATCAGATAGGGGAGACAGAGAGAGAGAGAGAGAGAGAGAGAGAGAGAGAAAGAGAGAGAGAGAGAGAGAGAGAGAGAGAACTCATGGATAATACGTACCCAAGTGACTTATTAAATCTCAATAAGCAGTATTCTAATATAGCACATTAACCCATAAAGTCATAAATATATTTATACATTGCTGGAATCAGCACCTTAGAAACCCAGTCACCACTCTATAGCACTATTAGTTGGAGAACAAGACATGGATACATAAGCCTTTGACACTAGATTTTTATCTAAACAGTGAGAAAAACACTTCTGATTTTGATGAGCTTTTCACCATGGGCTTTGAGAGCAGCACTATGTACTCTACTAGTACACTAGGTAATTTAATAGTATCCTCTTGCTTACACTAATAACTACATTGTCTCTGTTTTATAGGTGAGAAATGAACTATTAGATAAGTTATTTACTTAGCTAAAATGACATTGCTCTAATAATACAGAAGCATAGTCAAAATCCTCAATGAACTCCCCAAATCCCAAACTTACAATATCACTAAACTAACCCTGAGCTAATCTCTCCCTAGCTTTCCCTAGTCTATAGGATCCAGTTGCCTCAGAACACTACTAGATGATGCATAGGAAACGAGTCTCAGAACACACATATTGAATTTGGGAGGCAAATTAAGATAGAAATCATGAACTATTGCAGGTTAAAAAAGCAAATCAAGCCGGGTAGTGGTGGCACATACCTTTAATCCCAGCACTTAGGAGGCAGAGGCAGGTAGATTTCTGAGTTTGAGGCCAGCCTGGTCTACAGAGTGAGGTCCAGGACAGCCAGGGTTACAGAGAAACCCTATCTTGAAAAATAAACAAACGAACAAACAAAAAGTTACAAAATCATTCAAAATTTAGAAAAACTGGTAAGAACCTTTAGTTCAAATTTCAAACACTGAAAAGAAATTTCTACTGCTGATAACTAATAATAAGGAACAGAACAGGAGAAATTATTTCAGCAAGAAGATGCCAGTTTGCATCTGCATAGTCTCATAGAATGCTTTAGAAGTTGGGACCAAAGAATTTGCCTTTTTAAGGCTTTGTTTCTTCACCTTCTACTTCTCTTCCTCAATCTATTTTATGAGGTTTTGTTTTGTTTGTTTTTCTTTACTGTTCAATTCAAGAATACATTCTCTAATAAAAGCCAGATTTTAGTCTTTCTCACTCAAGATAAACATTTACTGCAGAAGGCATGGCAGAGAGAATTATGTTTTCAAAAATGATATACAAGAAAGAAAGAGAATAAAAAACATGAAGTGTCACAGGGATATATTAAGTGAAAAGAATGTAGCATTATACTTTAAATCTGATACTTTCTTTTGCAGGTAATAAAACATTTTGAATATTACTCAATTTTTTTAATTTGTGTCAGCAGTTTAGTAACTCATAGGAATATACTTAAAGAAACACTTAAAGGAACACGTAGGAAACACTTAAAGAAAAAAAACAAACATATTCCCTGCTTTCTTTCTTTCTCTAAAGCAGATAATAGACCTCTTCCTAAAACAGTCTCCCACTCCATAAGTAGTCTTCCCCCCAAAGTCGTGAAGATAAGAAAGGTTTGTCTTTCACTCTGTTATTGGAATTTCTTAGCAGAAAATTGTAAAAAAATCTGTCAAACATGCAACTGATCTTTCTCATCATCAGTCAAAATTTTAATAATTGCAAAAGAAAAGAAGGGGGAAGAAAATAATCTCAAGAGGCAGAAGGAGAGAGTGATCTTGGAGGAAGAGAAGAGGGGTAGAGAAAAAGGGGGGGTTGGTTCAGACACAAGAGGAGATGAAGGAGAAATATAGAGGGTCAGGGATTTGAAAGGAGGTGTGTAGCAGTGGTGGAGGAAGAACTGGGGGCTATCTACTAGAAAGTCCCAGATTCTAGGAATCCAAGAGGTTCCCAGATCACAGTAGAGAGGACATTAGCCAAAATACCCAACAAAGGAGAGACAGAACCTGTTGAGACCATATCCAGTGGATAGACATGGCCCCTGGTTGAGGCATGGGGCCACCCAACCATCTCAAAAATAATAATCCAGAATTCCTCCTGTTTAAGGAAATGCAGGGACAAAGAATGGAGCAGAGTCTGAAGGAAAGGCTATCCAGAAACTGCCCCACCTAGGGATCCATCTCATCTGCAGACACCAAACCCAGACACTATTGCTGATGCCAAGAAAAGCTTACTGACAGGAGCTGTACCTTGAGATGCTCTGCCCAAGCCTGAGCAATATAGATGTGAATGCACACATTGGATTGAGCATGAGGACCAAAACGCAGGAGTTAGGGGAAGGACTGAAAAAGCTGAAGGGGTTTGCAACCCAGTAGGAAAAAGAACAACATCAACCAACAAGACTCTTCAAAGCTCCTAGGAACTAAACCACAGAGTACATGCAGGGGGACCCATGGCTCCAGCTGGATATGCAGCAGAGGATTGCCTTATCTGGCATCAGTGGGAGGGGAGCCACTGGGTCCTGTGGAGGCTCAATGACCAAACCTAGGGGAATGTGATATCCTTGAGGCAGAGAGTGGGTGGATGAGTGGGGGAGCACTCTCATTGAGGCAGGCGTAGTGGAAAGGGAAGGGGGTTTGTAGAGGGGAAAATGGGAAGTCAGATAACATTTGAAATGTAAAAAATAAAATAACCAACAAAAATATGGAAAAAAGAAAATATGAAAATAGAAATCGAATGGTGTCCACGGCAATCTAACAACGTGTCTCAGAGGCAATGGGATGCTGGCTTAACTTCTTCAGACAGTAGACTTGCTTTCCAGGATCCTTTAAAAAGCCCACCACTTTAAGCTATCAGTCTACCTACGATAAAGCACTGCTGATATAATCATACTCATAAGATTTTAAATGGTTTTCTTCTAGGTATAGATTTGAAAGTGTTTCTTACTGTGCTAAAATCATCTGTCCAACCTATACACATCCAGTCTTCTGGATAGAGTAAAGAATGTTCATGCTTTTAACCTGAAATGATTTTGTGGTCCCAAATTTTTTCCATGAGACTCAAAGGTGTGACTCCTCTGCTCTTTCTACAAAGTGGATTTCAAAATGATTACAAACAGTGTTAATAGTAACATATCTAAACTTTAATTTATTTATATTATAAATTTAGAAAAATCATAAATCAACTTTAATTCACCTGTCACAGATCAAATGGACTTTAGATAAGTAGTCCTGTCAACCAATAGCCTAAGTTTTCCTGCCTGCTGCCTATCTCTAATGGTGGCTTCTCTCACTCTCCTAGCCTTGAGACTCTCCTCATCTAACTGCCAGGACCATGGGAGTTTCAAATGTAGACCCAAGATAAACAATTTTCCCTAAACTCCTTAACTTTACCTCTCTCCCTAGTCCATTTGTTGCAATTTTTTTCTATTTTTTCTTTTCTTTCTTTCTTTTTTTTTGTTTTTGTTTTTGTTTTGTTTTTTTTGTTTTGTTTTTTTCGAGATAGAGTTTCTCTGTATAGCCTTGGCTGTCCTGGAACTCACTTTGTAGACCAGGCTGGCCTTGAACTTGAAATCCACCTGCCTCTGCCTTCCAAGTGCTGGGATTAAAGTCACGTGCCACCACTCTCTGGCACAGTTTTCAAATCAAGTGCAAACTGCTCCACCCACTAGCCACCTCCAACTGTTCCCTCAAAATGTGCATCCCAGATGGCTTCCGATCAGCTAGTCCCAGGTGGTCCAGCCTCTCACAGCCTGCTCCAAAGCAGATACACTCCCTAGCTCAGGTAGTCCTACAGAGACTGGTCAGCGAATGAAACAGCCTGGACTTGGTCAGCCTTCCAGCTTCCCTGGGAAGACCCAATAATAATGCCCCAATGTCAGTAGGAAGTAGTCATAGAGAAGATTGCTGTTGCCCCTTATTATCAACAAAAGTGACTGGGATGTTAGGTTTCCTCCCCCTAGAAAAATTAACATACCACAGGAGAGGCTCCCTGCCAGGTTCTCTCTGCAGCCCTCACATCCTACTTTTGTAGAGCACTCCTGGCTGGCAAGGCCAACTTTCCATTCCAGTGGATTGGGCTGCTCTTCCCTATATAATCCAACCATTTTGTTCACTTTCTGTCTTTTGACTTCTGGATTCCTTGGTGCTGCCTCTGGCTCCTAGCGGGAGGAGGTTCCTTTCTCTCTCCTAACTCTCTTCTCCCTCTCCACACATAGCACAGCTCAGACTGCTCATGGTCAACCTGGACTCTCCCAGATGACCTGCCTCTGGTTATGCTCTCCCATGTATCTATAATAAACCTCTTCCATCATTAAAAAACTATCATCACATTGCTTTATTAAACATTTGGTCCAGTTTATAGGTTTATACAAAATGATTGACCCCCATCAGTAATGAATGTTTTGTTCACTTCAGATGATATTTAAATATTCATATTAGCTATTGAGCCTGATTCACACTGTATTTTAAATCACTAACTACATATTTATGAAAATGTAATTATTGAATTAGAAAAGGAAGTTCGTATTTCTCCACCCAAACATTTTAATATATTAACAATCTTGCCTAAAACACTTATTTTATCTTTTCCTGCAATGCACTCATGCGTTTTATTGACAATTTTAGTAAATGTAAATTATTTTAGAATGGTTTTGTGTCTTCATGAATCTTGTCTTTAGTAAATTTGAAAATACTTATCCTTAGTATAATATAATGACATATTATTTCACAGTAATCAGTTATTGCATATGTGTAACTTGAGTCGTGGCTGGTTTCAGATGTTTAAAATTTGTCATCAATATTCAAGTTCTTTTTATATCTTAATTGGTATATTGTTGCTATTGGCTTCAATATTGCAAATAGAAGAAGCATTGCCTCCCACAGACCATCCAAGTTGAAAAAGATTTTCCATCTCATTTTCACCAGACTGGGAAAATGTTTTTAATATCTGTTTCATGATCATTGGATATACATATCCACCCCAAACATGTTACATGACTGTTTCAGCTGATATTTACACCAACTAACTGAGTTTAGATCAATTCTTAGAGGCCAGATTTAAAGTCCAAATGTATCACAGAGATGTATTTCTTTAAAAATTGATGTATTTCATTACTAAATGGAAAATACAGTAAAGCAAGAAAGAAAAAATACTGAGTAGCCGAAGCTAGGCATTCTGCCTCTTGGTTCAGCATTCTCATCATGGCTGTGATAAGCAGTAAGTTTTACTGGATAAATCACTTTTCAAGGCCATAAGCTGTGTATGACATTATTGATGTTAGTACGAAATCTTTGGAATGCTGGCCATTTCTCTGTATTTGAGTAAGTGCATATTTTGTTTAGTTTTCATTAAAACAGAACAAACATCTGCCTAATCCACCTAATGTCATTTGACAAAACATCTCAAGCATGGCTATAAGTCAACTTTCATTGCTTATATGTAGATATTCTTCTTCAGTATGATTTATTAACAATTCATAAAATATAAATATATTAAAACTCAACATCCAAAAATTAGATATTTTAAATCTTATGAACATAATATGAATTGTATATTAATGTGTTATGAGCAAGTTGTTACATTCATAGAAATGGAACAAATTATATTGGGTTTATAGGTATTATATTTAATTCAGTAAAATATATTATTTTTAGAACACACACAATGAGAACTAACTACATCATTTACCACAGTTTAGTGATAAAGTTTGAGAGTTAGAATATATAGCATATAGGATATATGATGGGTTAAAATAGTAAAAATCTCTTTCTAGGTGTACTGAACTATGAACATGAAGGTGACATCATCAGTATGATACTATTCTTAAAACACAGTTCTGTTTTATAGATTAAATGAGTCAAAATATTGTGATACAAATTCATTATTGTTATTACTTATTCATTTGTAAAGTAAGACAATTTAGTTACATACAGTTGTAATAGGTCAACCAATCAAGATGTAGATTTTATGTAATACACCCTTTTTTGATACTAATATTCAGTGTCTACTCTTTATCCAATAAGTAAGGTAACTACCAATACTAAATACTAGAGCTCTTATAATTTTAACGAAATGGTTCTGGGATCAAGTAAGTAAAATGCTTGATTGCTAAATTCCAAATGGCATCAACTCTGATAGATGTCAGAATTATGAGAGATAGTGCAGTGCACTGAAGGAGAAGAGCCCCAGAGGCTCATGTGTTTGAATGCTTGGTCAAATATCTGAGGAATGTTAGGAGGTATGGTCTTGTTGGAGGAGATGCTTCGTTGGAGGTAGCTTTGAGACTTCAAAAGGCCGTGCCAGGATCAGCCCCCGACCCCCTTCTTCTCTCTTGCTGCCTGCAGCTCGGGGTGTAAAGATCTTAGTTCTTACTCTAGCCCTCATCTATCTGTTTCCTGTCATAATTTCTATGTAACCCTCTAGAACTGTAAGTTAACCCCCAATTAAAAGTTTCTTTCATAGGAGTTGCCTTTGTCATGAGGTCTCTTTACAGCAAAACAGACAGACAGACAGATGGTGAATAGTATATCAATAAACTGCTAGATCAGCAGTCAACATAGTTTTCAATCTTACATGGGAAAATATATACGTTTACTAGGGAAGATATTTCCTTAGCAACAGCAATCTAAGGAACATGACAACACACATTCCCTGTAGTTACAAATACACCTATGGGATGATTCATCCACTGTGTTTCAAACAAATCAGTAGCGTCTCACAACTTCTCTCATTTGTCTCTTCGTCCTAGGCCTTCAGCAGCTCCCCATGATATCCAGAAAAAAAGCTAAGCTAATTTTGCTCATCTTCAACAACTCAACTGTCACAACAATAAATACTGAATATTTAGATTGATTTTTACACAAAGTAAAATGTTCTTATTTCATACTAGGGCTTTTATAGGAATTTATGATCATATGAACATTACTACAGCTAAATTTATCAGAAACCTTAAGACTGTAGGAGGAATGAACACAGCCACCTCTGCATAAATGCCTGGGTCTCTGCAGCTGCAAAGGCTTCTCCTGAAGGAAGACCTAATCGAGGGCTGACTGTTGACACAGACAATACCAGTCAATCGAGAACTTTTGTCTAGAAGAGATGCTTTCTTGGGGCCAGTGGGGGGCTGGTGGAAGGTACTAACGAAGCTTCCATCACTGTCCAGAAGACCTTGCTGCTGTGTTTTTTACCAGCTCCCCGAATCTGTGCTGTTGATTCTGTGCCACCTCACCTCCAATCTCCAAGGGCAGGCAGGCTTGGGCATCAGGCAGTCCAGGGGAGCATATGATCGGTTTATGCACTGTTTGTATCACCTTAAAATATCCATCAGCCTCTGGTAGTCAAAAACTGCCTTTAGTTCTTCTCCCTGGCAACCATTGATCTGTATTTATTAAAACTAAATTTATTTATTTATTCCCTTTATTTTTTATATAAGAGAACTATTTAATTGGGCTTGCTTACAGTTTCAGAGGTTTAGTCCATTATCCTCATAAAAGGAGGCATGAAGGCAGACGTAGTTTCTGGGAGTTTTATATTGGGATCCAAGAACAGCAAGAGGAAAGACACACTAGAACTGGCTTGAGCTTTTGAAATCCCAAAGCCTGTTCTGCTTCAGTAACACACTTCCACCAACAAGGCCACACCTACTCCAATAAGGCCACACCTACTCCAATAAGGCCATACCTTCTAATCCCTCTCAAGTATCACCATTCCCTAATGACCAAGCATTCAAATCTATGAGCCTATGGGAGAATTCTCATCTACACAACCACATTCCTCTCCCTGGTCCTCAGAGACTTGTAGACGTATAATGCAATGTGCATTTCATACAACTTCAAGTCCTCATAGTTTATCACAGTATCATCACTGTTTAAAAATTCAAAGTCCAAAATAGCTCCTAAGACTCATGCCAATCTCTTATCCTCCTGTAAAATCAAAATCTGTAACCCTCCTGGCTTGAGGGCTGATTCTTCAGACCCTGCCTGCCTCTCACAACCACACCTCTCTGCCCACCTCCTGCTATTTGCCACGCCTCTTTCCTGGTTCCAGTTACATCTAAAGTCCCGCCTCTACAGAGACTAAAGGAGCTGCTGATTGGGCCAGCATGCTGACGAACTTGGGGGAGGGGTTTTGCCTCCGATTTACTACCTGTTGGCTTGTAACAATGATGGACTAAATGAAAGATGGCTGAGTGGTCACACCTCCTTGTCATCTAATTTTTAAGAGCCTTCCAAGTGGTTAAGGTAACATAAAAATGGCTTGCCAATTCCCTGACTCCATATTCCAGAAAACCCATTCTTATTGTTGCCGCTGGCCGGCAACAAAAATCTAAAAAAGAAGATCACATATTTATAATATATAATGGCACAGATTGTACACGGAGGCCCAGAGAGGACCATGCACAGAGCTGTGAGAGAGAAGCCTTGTTTTGGCTGAAGACTGCAAGATGTTGGAGTTGCCATAGTCATGAAATACCTACCAAAGAAAGCTGGTAACAGGGTATGGAACTAGCCCAAGAGAGAGAAATGTATTGCAGTCAACAAAATTGAGACAGAGTTGTAGAACTGAAGAGCAATTTGACATCAGACACAGAGATGTAGAGTTTGGAGTTTGCCCAGTTGTTTTTGGTCTTTTTTCCCCAGTAATTTAATTATGCTTCCCTTTCTCCCTTTTGAAATATTTATTCCCTTTAAAAACCAATACCTGGCATTCCTCTCTTCCCAGTACCATGTTATCACTCAAGTCTTCCCTTCCTTTCTCTTTTGAGAAGTGGAAGCAATCTCTGGGTGTTACCATCCCCCCACCTTCCCATATATCAAATCACTGTGGGGCTAAGCACATTCCCTCCCACTGAGGCCAAACAAGGCTCTCCATTTGGGGTGTGGGATCCATAGGCAGACAAGCAGACATCAGGTTCAGGGGAAAGCCCTGTTCCAATTGTTTGGGGGGGATACATATGAAGATCAAGCTGCTCATCTGCTGCATGTATGAGGGGCCTAGATCCAGCCTGTTCTCACCGTTTGGTTGGTGAATCAGTTTTTGGGAGCTTCCAAGGATCTGCACTTTTTTTTTAATCTTTACTTATGGCTTACTAAATATTTTAACAGAAATTATTATAAGGGATTTCTCTGGTAGAATTATAGTTTTTGATATACTCTGTTTGATCAAGAAATGGATTTATCCATAAATAAAAACAAGGACATTAAATTGGTGTAACTTAACATAGTGCATTGGCAATTCATGCACTGTATGCTTTGTTCACTAGATGGGAGATTTTTAATCCACATAGTAGGGGCATGTTCCATGATGTGGATAGAACACAGTTTATCTGGTGTAAGGCATTATGCAAGGACAAATTTACTAGTAACAGAGAACTGATTGGTTTTTAGAGTTACTGAGACATAATGAGTACCATTTGCCTGCCAATGACAGCTTCCAAGCCCCCTGGGAGTGTTGGAAGCATTCTCTTTCCTGTCACTTCTTGTAGTGAGAAGTACCTGTGCATATACTCGACCTTAGAGATGTGGAGACAATCAGAAAGCAAAATTCACACTATTTTCAAGATATAATGTAATTTAGTAATAATTTCAAAAAGTCAACTAACATTAATGTCATAAGGTTAAAATAGAATGTCTAATAAAACAAAATTAAGAGACATTAATAGTACTTTTCCAGAATGTTTTTTAAGTTCATTATTTTCATTATGTCATTATGTTCATTGTTTCATAATGTAAAAGAGTAGATCATGGTATCAACTCAGCCTTTCTCATTTTCTTCTTGAGTAATAACATCTATGTTATCTCTAAGCAGATTTTATTGAAGTGAAGGAATGAGTTAAATTTATACATTTTACCATAATTAAATGTCTATAATTTCATATAACAGCTGTGGAAAGTTTATAAAATTTTATACATACTGACTTTTAAAATATGTATAATATTAACCTTAAGTTTATCTGTAGAATATATGAAATATTTATATAATAGAAAATAAATGTTGAAATTATCAAAGGCTACATCAAACATTTCTCAAAATGTTAAGTGAATATTTCTGTCATTCAGAACACCTACATGTGAAAGAAAAGATGGAGCAATTTTTAGACATAATTTTTGTTGTTCAAATATGTTGAAATTAGGCCTGAATGGTGATGACTTGTCACTATAGACATCCGAACAAATATTTTTAAATATTAGCTGGATTCCTGTGTGATTTTGGATGTCAGAGATGTCTGAATTTTGTAATTATGAAGTCATTGCTAACATTTATTAATTTGAAGTATGGATTGGTATACGGCGGAGAAATGCTTTTGGTTCAGAGTTACGGTTCTCTGGGGATTCACTGCTAACATCATAATATTTGATTTGAGAAAAATATAATCTGTGTGACTAAGAAGTTGAGTTTTCTATAAAAGAGAACAAAAGTACTAAATCTATATTTAAAAATTTATAGCAGGTTTTATGCCCACATTACATCTTAAGGTTAGTCAAAGGAACTAAATCCGAAACCCTGGCTGCCTTCTTTGTTACTAAGACACAAACAGAAAAGAAATACTTTTATGAAATCTCTAGCTTCAATGGATGGCTGTGAGCCTCTACTTCTGTATTAGTTAGGCACTGTCAGAGTCTCTCAGGAGATAGCTATATCAGGCTGGATTGTCCTTCCTTCAGTCTCTGCTCTATAGTTAGCCTCTGCAACTCCTTCCATGGGTATTTTGTTCCCCCTTTTAAGAAGGAATGAAATGTCCACAGTTTGGTCTTTCTTCTTGTTGAGTTTCTTGTGGTTTGTAGGTTGTTCTTCATGTATTCCGAACTTCTGGGCTAATAACCACTTATCAGAGAGTGCATACTATGTGTGTTCTCTTGTGATTGGGTTACCTCACTCAGGATGATATTCTCCAGATCCATCCATTTCCCTAAGAATTTCACAGGGTCCCCAATGAAGGAGTTAAAGAAAGGACCAAAGGAGTTGAAAGGTTTGTAGCCCTTTAGGACGAACAACAATATGAACTAACTAGTACCCTCAGAGCTCCCAGGGACTCAACCACCAACCAAGGAATACACATGGTGGGACTGATTGCTCTGGCAGCATGTGTATAGTAGAGGATTGCAAAGTCGCTCATCAATGGGAGGAGAGTCCCTTGACCCTGTGAAGATTCTGTTCCCCAGTGTAGGGAAATGCCTGGGCCAATAAGTGGGAGAGGGTGGGGTGGCTAGCAGGGGGAGGGGGGAGGCACCAGGGGTTTGCACTTATTGTTTTTTGCTTTTTTTGTTTGTTTGTTTTTTGTTTGGAGGGGAAACTGGGAAAGGAGAAATCATATGTAAATAAAGAAAATATCTAATAAATAAACAAAAAAGAAATCTCTAGCTTTAGGACTTAGTAGCTGATTCTCAGAGAACGATAGAGGAGTAAATAGATATATGCTGCAAAAAGCTTAATTCTGATGAGAATTCAACAACTCAGTCACGTTGGTGCTTTGTTTTCCTGTAAATTTGCCTGGTCTTCCAGTATCATGGTACTGTATCTGCCAGTACAGATGTAATATCCCGTAGAACTGGTGTACTGTTTCCCATGGTACTGATATACTGTAAACATCATCTGTTAGAAATCTTGTTCATTTAGAGAAAGATGGTGTTACATATTTATTAATACCCAACATAAATAGTATTAATTACATTAGAATGTAATCATATTTTATTAGTTTATAGTTAATTATTTAATTTAATTACATTCTATCAATTCTATTACAAACACAAATTATTAATAAGTATTTGGGGATATTTATTAACCTATAAAGGTTATTTATAAGGAATTAGATGCTATATTCTTAATACATACTCTACTTTTCCAGAGTAGACATTTGTATCAAATTTTACCTAAATAAGCTGCAGCTGTATCTCTGTGGCATACCTGCTGAGACATGTTGGGTTTAGGATTTGTATTAAACACTTCTATCCTGTTCCTACCCACAAACACCTACTGAATATCCTCTCCAGATCAGCACATCTGCTGCCATATGGAAACATAAAGATGACCTAGGACAGGTTGTCCTGAGAAGTGTAGGATTTCTGAGAGGCATGATAATTTGGATGCTGTAAGGGAGATAGTGTACTGCAGCTTAAGTACTGGATGCATTTAAGGGAGAACAATTTTAAGCCAGTTTAGACATTAATACAGATCTCAGGCAGAATGTAATATTGAAGATTGTCCTTTAAGGGAAAAATCACCATGTGGAGGACATGGGTAAGTGAGTCAGTGTGCGAAACTTGGCCAGTAGTGACATATAAGGTGTGTCTAAATAATCAGTAAAGTACAAAGTTGAGACTTCAAGTATCAAACCAAACTTCTTGTCTTATTACAACATTGAAAATCCTAAGTACAGACATCGGAAAATTGAAATATATTTCAAGAAAATATGCAAATAAAAACACCCAAATATATGCAGATGCATATTCTAGTAACATTACATATTTATAGAAAGTCACTAGTTTAGATAAGAGGACCTACTTCGACTACAGGAGGTGTATTGGAGAAACTTCTTTGAATTAGCAGTAATGGGAATATACTATGTATAAAAACAATTATCAATATAGAGCTTGCATTGAAATGAGTATGAAATCGTTATTTAACATCTGCTATATGTTAGAGTAAATATTAATTCAAATAATTACTAATATTCCAGAGTCAGGCGAAGATACTGAAATAATATACTTTATTCAAACTCAGAAGTAAGGTAAATCACAATACTACCTTGTATTATATATCAATTTTTATATTTTTAATAACAAAGTAATAGTGAATTACAAAATCATATATTTCAATGTGACTTTAAATTCACTTGTTTTCAGAGACAGTGTATATCTATATCTAAAAATAGTTTATAACACTGAGTAGTCCAGGATGGGTTTGAACTTACAGAGACTCTCCTGTCTCAGTTTCCCAAAGTCTTGGGATTATTGGTGAGTTTTACTATTTCTGGTTTCACTGCAATGTTTTCTTATATGTATGAAGCTTATAATTATTCATTACCTAAGCTGGATGTGGTGGTCGCATGCCTTTAATCCTAGGACTCAGGCAGAGGTAGGGTCAAGGACAGGGGCAGGAGCAGGGGCAGGGGCAAGGGAAGGAGTAGGGACAGGGGCAGGTAGATCTATGAGTTCAGGGCTAGCCTGGTCTATAGCACTAGTTTCAAAACAGTCAGGGCTATACAGGGATACACTGTCTAGAAATACAGGAGGAAACATCTATAATTTTTGATTGTCATACACATAACAAACAGAATAGGTACAACTAATGAATATTCTGGTAACAGCTAAATTTAGAAAGATATTTTTTTAAAAATTCAGCTTAACATAAGTTAAATTCCATATAGCACTATGATTTGTGGACACCAGTTAGATGTTATTTCATGCTGTTATCAGACAAGCTTCTACTTGTAATGGAGAGTGTTAAATGCATAGATGCATGGCTGCTAATGTGCTCAGAATACCCCCCCCCAGACATTTATATGATCTTAAGTCTCAAAGATCACCATGGAAGCAGGCAGAGAAAGAATACAAGAACCAGAAATGGGAAGAAAGGCTGTGAATCATAACTCACTGCAATGGCTGCCTACCCTGGTGCTGCATATGACTACACCTCTTAACACTCAGTCATGGATCTGAGAGAGCTTCTTGGGATGATACCTCTCCTTGATGCAACATTGGTTACTGATGGACTGTGGAGTGAAGAAAGATATTGTATATGCAATGAGGAATGAATGCACTAGGCTCCAGTGGATAATTCTAAACTCATGCTCAGACAAAGAGGCCTGGTTAAACTCAGGAAGTCTCAAAAAAGAAGCAAATGCGAAAACAAAATGAAAGAAGTGTGGAGAAGGTAGGTGAGTGGGTTGTAGGGACTGTAGGGATACAAGAACAGCTTGGATTCCAGTAATCAGAATGAACTCATACATCTATGAAATTGTCAAAGAACAAGATGAATAAAACTTAGTAAAAGTATAAAAAAAAGTATGGACAAAAAATGTTACAGAGATCTTCTCAACCATAAGACATTGTTGAGTGTTGCTGGGAAATGCATATTCAACGAATATCAATAAGCTTTTTAATAATACTTTGTGTCTTAGAAGCTTTTAGTAATTATATATTTTTAAGAATGATCATAATGATTGTTTTGTTTGTTTGTTTGGTTGGTTGGTTTTTAGAGACAGGTTTTCTCTGTATTGCCCTCACTTTTCCTGGAACTCACTCTGTAGACCCAGCTGGCCTAGAACACAGAAATCCACCTGCCTCTGCCTCCCAAGTGCTGCGATTAAAGGTGTGTGCCACCGTGTTTGTTCTTTTGTGATTGGGTTACCTCACTCAGGATGATATTCTCCAGATCCATCCATTTCA